>NC_053491.1:356443860-356596360 GCF_905171775.1 Rana temporaria
TGTCCCCTCTTCTTTTTGTTTTATCACTGGAACCCCTGCTGGCAATGGTCCGACAAAATCCAGAAATATATGGAATAGAGGTTGGAGAAGATGAGCACAAATTATCCGCCTTCGCAGACGACATTTTATTTTATATAAGTAGTCCAAGAGTCACTCTCCCGAAGTTAATAGCTACTTTAAAACAATATGGTGAGGTGTCAAACTTCAAAATGAATACAGAAAAGACGGAGATTTTAAATATCAATATTCTTAAAGAAGAAGAACAATATCTGCGGAAGAAATATAATTTTAAATGGCAAAAAGAAATAAAATACTTGGGAATAAAACTGGCAAATACCATCAAGAAAATATATAGAATAAATTTTATCCCCCTGCTCAACGAAATAAAAAGGGAAATTAAAAACATATTCAATAGACCTATTTCGTGGTTCGGGAGGATAAATGTAGTAAAAATGGTTCTCATCCCAAAAATCCTATACAAGTTTCAAATGGTCCCAATATACCTACCACCGTCATTCATTAAAATAATTAACTCCCTCATAATGAACTATATTTGGAATAATAAAAAACACAGGGTGTCTGCTCAAATTCTAAAACGGGCCAAGAAAAAGGGAGGCTTAGCTGTACCCGACATCAGATTGTATTATAATGCTTCGGTTCTCTCACGGGTTATAGAATGGGCTAAAGAATCCCAGGACAAAAGATGGATAAATATTGAATGCACATTAGCAAGGGCACAGTTAGGGAGATTAATTTGGAATCCACCACAACACAGATCCTTACACACTTCAACACACACAATTACTCATAATGCATGGAGGATCTGGGATAGACTTCACAAACAATTAAAAACAGAATTCAACTCACCCTTTATTGATTTAAAAGAAAACGAATATTTTATTCCAGGGACAAAAGAAGTAGGGGGAAATTGGATCACAAATAGAACACAGTTAAAAGATATAACACTAGATGGCAAAATTAGGACACTTCACGATATTAAATATAGGATTGGAATTAGGGCGCTCGACGAGTGGAGATACTTGCAGTTAGTGTCATTCGTCAAGCGCCTACCACACCCTTTGAGGTCACAAGAGGATTACACCTTATTGGAACAATTGTGTAGCATCGAAAGCTCAAAGGGAAATATATCTAAAATCTATAATTACTTGCAGAAAACGGAAGAGTTGGACACGCTAAAATACATCCAAAATTGGGAAACGGACTTAGGGGTCCCAAGGGGGAAAACGACCATAGGAAGAATCCTGAAAATGACCCACACCTCGGCAGTAGATGTAAGAACTGCCGAGATGAACTTCAAATGTTTGACGAGGTGGTATGCCACTCCAGATAAAATGGCAAAATTCAGAGGGGGAGAGTCAGAGAAATGTTGGAGAGGTTGTGAGTCAAGGGGAACAATGGCACACCTATGGTGGGACTGCCTGAAAATTAAAGCTTATTGGAAAAAAATCTTGGCCCTGATAAAGGTAATAACAAAAAAAGAAGTGGAAGATAACCCATGGGTAGTTCTCTTTCATGGGGGGGAGATTCCAGAGAAGGAGTACAAGGGTTCACTGATCCCTCATTTATTGAACGCAGCGAAACGATTGATTCCCCTTAAATGGAGAGACGCGAAAAGTCCGCAAATGTGGGAGTGGATCGACTCCGTAGAGGACACTTATAGGAGAGAGAAATTAAAATACGGGAGCTATAAACACGAGGTAGGGAAAAAGGATATATGGGTACCCTGGATGGAATTTAAACAGTCCTGGAGGTTCGCAGAAAACCTGAGAGAGGAATAGGAACGCATTTTTCAATTAAGGGAAGGAATTCTTACAGTGGAGTCGTGGGATGGTCAAGGGAGGGGGGGGTAGGGGGGGGGAGGGGGGATTTAGTTGGGGAGGGGGAGATGGGGTGCTGGGTATTTCTTTGTCACGCAGATAAAACCTTTTAAAAATTCCGTACTTACTATAAAAGAGTGAGTTCTAAACGGTGAAAAAAAAAAAAAAAAAAAAAAAAGATGAAAATATAAAAATAAACAAATAAATAAAATAAAAATAACAAGTATAAAAATATGCAAAAGAAATGCACCACAAATGATGCTAAACCTGATGTAGAGACGGAATTATGAATAAAATCATGAGCAAGTCTCTCGCTGTGGTGAAGTCTGAAGTGGCAAAAAAAAAAAAAAAAAAAAAAAAAAAAAAAAAATTCATCATCTGAAAATGCAATGGAGAATGGCACAAGTGCAAACCTACCAAGACATGGCCGTCCACCTAAACTGACAGGCCGGGCAAGGAGAGCATTAATCAGAGACACAGCCAAGAGGCCCATGGTAACTATGAAGGAACTGCTAAGATCCACAGCTCAGGTGGGAGAATCTGTCAACAGGACAACTATTAGTCATGCACGCCACAAATCTGGACTTTATGGAAAAGTGACAGCCATAAGAAGTCCTGTTTGCAGTTTGCGAGAAGCCATGTGGGGGACACATGTGGAAGAAGGTGCTCTGGTCAGATGAGACCAAAATTTAACTTTTTGGCCTAAAATCAAAATGCTATGTGCGGTGGGATATTAACACTGCACATCACCCTGAACACACCATGCCCACCGTGAAACATGGTGGTGGCAGCATCATGTTGTGGGGATGCTTTTTATCAGCAGGCACTGGGAAGCTGGTCAGAGTTGATGGGAAGATGGATGGAGCCAAATACAGGGCAATCTTAGAAGAAAACCTGTTAAGAGTCTGCAAAAGACTTGAGACTGGGGTGGAGGGTCACCTTCTAGCAGAACGACCCTAAACATTCAGCCAGAGCTACAATGGAATGGTTTAGATCAAAGCATATTCATGTGTTGGAATGGCTCAAAGTCCAGACCTAAATCCAATTGAGAATCTGAGGCAAGACTTGAAAATTGCTGTTCACAGAACACTCTCCATCCAATCTGACAGAGCTTGAGCTATTTTGCAAAGAAGAATGGGCAAAAATTTCACTCTCTAGTGCAAAGCTGGTAGAGACATCCCCAAAAAGACTTGCAGCTGTAATTTCAGCGAAAGGTGGTTCTACAAAGTATTGACTCAGGGGGGCTGAATACAAATACATGCCACACTTTTCACATATTTATTTGTAAAAAAAAAATTGAAAAACATTTATAATTTTTCTTCCACTTCACAATTATGTGCCACTTTGTGTGGGTCAAATACATACAATCCCAATATGGCAATCGTGCGTGGCCCGAGCTTGAATTTTTTTCTGGTTCATCAGGTGAAATTTGCTCTATTATGGCCAACTTTAGGCTTTAAAAACTAGGCTACTTACAAAAACAAGCTGACTTCTAAAGAAAGTTTCTTTTTTTTTTTATCTGAAGGTGTGGAGGTGTAGGAGTGCAAATAATTATACTTCTGCAGTTTGATCTCTTATGTCTGACAGCTCTACACTCATTGAACTTTTATCTCCTTTTTTAGAATTACTTGCTTGGGGGCAGGGACGAGACCGAGCTGTATTCCCCAACTGCAGTGGAAAATGTTCAGGTCACCAACTGGCTCTGTTCTATGGCTGGGCTATGGAAATCTTAAAGCGGTTGTAAACCCGCATATACATTTTTTTTTTTTTAACCCTGCAAGGCAAAAGCCATAATGAGCTAGTATGCACCGCATATTAGCTCATTATGAAATACTTACCTCGGAACGAGGTAGGGAACTTACCTGGTCCACGCCAAGCGTGTCTTCCGGGTATCGCCGCTCCAGCGCTGTGATTGGCTGGAGCGGCGATGACGTCACTCCCGCGCATGCGCGCTGGAGATTTCAATCCGGCATGGGTTGGCGGGGCCGGCCCTTCAGCCGAGGATCCCCCCTGCGCATGCGCTGCTGCAATCAGCGGCGCATTGCGAGGGGGAATATCTCCTAAACCGTACAGGTTTAGGAGATATTCTTTATACCTACAGGTAAGCCTTATTATAGGCTTACCTGTAGGAAAAAGTAAAAAATGTGGGTTTACAACCACTTTAAGACTGGATAGACAGAAATACAAAACAGGTCCTATGTATGTATTTCAATCATGTATATAGATTTTAGAAGATTGCATATAACCAAGCGTCACCATCTCAGCAGTCCACGCTCAATACAACATAAGTAGTGAAGGGACTCAGGGTTACAGGTCAGCTTGGGCTGTCAAAATATTGCAGCAAGTTATTGGTGGTCAGGAAGAACGGTTTTGGCCTTCTCTTGTGAAGACTATCACCATCTATTCAGGGAGCTGCAAAGATTTACCCTGTAGGCTGCAGGCGGCAGCCTAAAACTCCCACTGAGACAGTCAAACAAGTTCAGAGGAATCCTGCAAGCGTGCAAGACCTCAGAGTTACAGAATCAGATTACTGATTATGCAGCGGGCCTGGGAAAAAAATATCACAGAGCAATGGAGGAGATTATGAGAGCAAGTCTCTGCTATCATGAATTTTGCTAGAAAATCTGAAGGGGCAATGTGGCAAGGCACTGAAATCTTCTCCAAATATCACAAAGATGATTTGTAGAAATACGTTACATTTTCTGTACAGATAATAAAGTTACGTGCATAGGGTCAGTAATTGCTGGGTGCCAGGAGCCCAGTGTGCAAAATCCACTACTTACCCTTACCATTTAACCATACCCAACCAGCCCTTAGTGTGTATGAACGTCTCCTATGTGCTTCCCTTGGGCCTGTTATATATACAAATGAAGGCATTTTGTTAGATCGGTTTGACATGTACAAAAAGCATCTCTGAATGTTGTCAGAAATATTGTGAGCAGATACTGGATGCCTAAATTTGCAGCACTAGAACAATTTCAGTTAGCATTGTTCACAATGCTAATTGATCCCCCTACTTTTTATAAAGAGAGTGCGTGTGTGTTCTTTAGTTCTGTAGTCCGAAACAAAAGACCAGCCTACAGTGATAACAATGCTCCTCCATAGATAGTCTGGGGATTGAGCATTGTCACCCTAGGAAGGGTATTACTGCTAAGAAAAATCCTGAAAGAAGAAAACAAATGCAGCCACCATATCTAAGGACTAGTAAGCATCAATATATTGCATTTCTGTTGTTGTTTTGGGTTTAGACTCTAAAGAGAGAGGGTATGAAATGCAAGCAACTACAGATAATTAGAGTAGCCTTCCAAATCTTCTGGCCATGTCCACATGTGAAGCCTTTCTAAAGGCAAAGCTTTTGGCATTTGATGATAGTGCCTGCCCTTTCCTGCCCCCTACACATTCCTATTGGCCAGCCAAGATGTCCATCATTGCAATAGGTTAACTTGAATGTGGTGATAGGGCTCAGCACCACAACACTGAAGAGCTTTGCCTGTCAGAATGACCCAGAATAAAGCCATGACAAGAATGTTTACAAAGTTCCAAGTGTATGGGGGGGGGGGGGGGGGGGTAAAGCCTGTCACTGCATAACAAGCATTATAAGGTGCATTCCCCTTACCTTTAACCACTTCCTTACTGGGCACTTAAACCCCTTTCCTGCCCAGAGGACTTTTTGCGATTCGGCACTGTGTCGCTTTAACTGACAATTGCGCGGTCGTGCGACGTGGCTCCCAAACAAAATTGATGTCCTTTTTTTCCCCACAAATAGAGCTTTCTTTTGGGGGTATTTGATCATCTCTGCGGTTTTTATTTTTTGCGCTATAAACAGAAATAGAGCGACAATTTTGAAAAAAAAAACATTTTTTTACTTGTTGCTATAATAAATAGCTCAATTTAAAAAAAAAAAAAAATTTTACCCTCAGTCTAGGCCGATACGTATTCTACATATTTTTAGTAAAAAATAAAAAAAATCGCAATAAGTGACTGGTTTGCGCAAAAGTTATAGCGCCTACAAAATAAGGGACAGAATTATTATTTTTTATTATTTTTTTTTTACTAGTAATGGCGGCGATCTGCGATTTTTATTGCGACTGCGACATTATGGCGGACACATCGGACACTTTTGACACATTTTTGGCACCATTCACATTTATACTGCAATCAGTGCTATAAATATGCACTAATTACTGTATAAATATGACTGGCAGGGAAGGGGTTAACACTAGGGGGTGAGGAAGGGGTTAAATGTATTCCCTATATAGTGTTCTAACTGTGGGGGAAGGGGGGTGACTGGGGGAGGTGACCGATCTGTGTCTCTATGTACAAGAGACGCAGATCCGTCTCCTCTCTCCCTGACAGCACCGCTGTCTGTGAGAGCCGGCAATGAGAAATGATCTCATATGTAAACATATGAGATCATTTCTCATTGGCCGCACAGATCGCCTAGCAAACGGCCACTCCGATTGGCCGTTCACGGCGATCTGCGATTGGCTGTGTCCAAGGGACACAGCCAGCACAGAAGTTCCCCGCTGCGCGCCCGGGAGCGCGCGCGGGGAACTCGGAAAGGGGCGGACGTCAAATGACGGCGCCCCAGAGAAGTAGAACCACCCTGCGGCCGTATATAGTCGTACGGCCGTCGGGAAGTGGTTAAACTAGTGGAGCCCAAAAATTTGTTTGTAAATTCCATCTTTCTTTTGTAGCCAAAGCATCTTTCTTGCTACCCACCTACCTGGTGGAACATACCACAAGACACAAGAGGGACAAATTGCAAAACGTGGAGGAATCTTCTTGCAGAAAGTGGGACACTTGGCTACTGAGCATTACTGCCCTGGAGACATATTCAGATAACCTCCTGCAAAAGGAAAAAGGATTTGTGTAATGCCACGTTTCGTATGGTAGGCCTTTAAATAAGTGCCTACCCCACTATATGTTTAAGGCCCCCAATACACCCATGTGTTGCACTAAAGCAATTGTATATTATCGCAATGCATGGTTTTGCTGTGCAATTAAATAACACAGCCTTAACTAACCAGAAAACGTACCTATGGACAATACGGTTTCAGCCTTATGGGCCCTTATGGGTAGGTCTTTTCTTGTCACATGTGAAGAGTGTAGGATGGTTTTTAGAAGAATATATTACAGCACTGTGTCTTGATATGGAGTCAGCAGCTTAGTTCCATAGGTAATATATAGGTGTTGAGCATTTCTCTATATAAAGTGAATGAATGACAGCATGATTCAGCTTAACTTTCCCTAAAATAAGGGGTCAGCCTGGTACATTCTTTGTGACCTTTGACGATGTCTGAAACATGGCTATAAAATAGTCTTTGTTCAGCTTCCCTTAACTAATAAAGAGGATGTATGGGGCATTCTTTCATGCTTACTCACTTATTTAAACTTTGACAGCAGCCCAGTTAAACTTTCACAATAAACATCTTTAATTATTACACTGCGCCCCAGTAATATTACAAACGTCTATAAGAACCCTAAAGGACAACTTCACCAGCAATGAAGTATTTTCTCTTAAGTATTCAGTCTGATCTATATTGCACAGGAGTGCATCACCGGTAGGAAATCCATTCTGGTAAATTCTATGCAGTAATTGCTGGAGTGCAATGAAATCACCAGCAATGAGATACAAGAAAGGTTGACAAAAAGTAAAAACACTGGGGTGGATTCAGTAAGCAATTGCGTCTGCGTAACCATAGTTACGCAGCGCAATTGCTTAGTTGCGCCGGCGTAACGACTTTTCTGTATTCAGAAAGCTCGTTACGCTGACTGCAGCCTAAGATATGACTGGCATAAGGCTCTTATTCCGTCGTATCGTAGGCTGCATTCTTACGATGGCCGCTAGGTGGCATCCCGGAAGTGGTCAGCGTAGAGTATGCAAATTGCATACTAACGCCTATTCACAACCGTACGCGTGCCCTACGTACGCAGTTTACGTTCGTCGTGTTCCGCGTAAGGCTGCCCATGCTATTAGCAGGGGCAGCCAATGCTAAGTATACCCATCGTTCCCGCGTCGCGATGTTTGAAAATGACGTTGTTTGCGTAAGTGAATTGTGAATGGTGCTGGACGCCATTTACGTTCACGTTGAAGCAAATGACGTCCTTGCGACGTCATTTGCCGCAATGCACGTCGGGAAAGTTTCCCGACGGAGCATGCGCACTATGTTCGGCGCGGGAACGCGCCTAATTTAAATGATCCACGCCCCCTACGGGATCATTTAAATTACGCGCCCTTACGCCGGGCAGTTTTAAGGAGCGCCCGCGCAAATTACGTAGCTACTGCTTCATGAATGAAGCGTAGCGCAGGTAATTTACGGAGGCGCAGCGTTAAAACGGTACGCTGCGCCTCCGTAAGAGGGCGCAATTCCTACCTGAATCCAGCCCACTATTTAAAAAAAAAAAAAAAGATGGAAATGGTTCATGGTACTAACGCTTCATCAAACTAATGTCATCCACATAGGGTTTACAAGTACTCTAAAGAGATCCTGTCATGAGGCCATTCATGTCAACAAATGAATCCAAAGGGATTAAGTGTGCATCTAACCCCTTCACACCTAAGGGCAAAGCCAATCTTAATGCCTAAGCCAAATTTTGAAACTTTGATATGTGTTAGTAAAACCATACATATCATCAGAACTACGTTGTGTTTCCAGGTGGATTATACCTTTTTTTTCTGGACAAATTGGGCTTTCATTTAGTGGTAAATGGTAATGGATATATAGAATAAAAAGAAAATAAATCAGCGCAAAAATGACAAATGAACCCCTGTATAGCAGCTGAACACCAGGGTCAATAATCACAAAATCCATGTAGAGAAACAAATACAGATGGTGCAGCGCTCAAATAAATTAATAAAAGATGAATATAAAGTTCATAAAATCGCAGTACACCTCCAGTGAGTGCCAATGTAGACAGACAGATGACTGTGTAGGTAACTTCACACGTGCTAGACACACATTCACCACCACATGAAATGGCCTCTCACCTCACCACCTGGACCCTTTGATTATGGAGGGTCAAATGCGCTTTATGTGTTTAGACATGTGCACAGAAATTTTTTTTGTTTTTTTTTGTTCTGTTTCGTATCGTTCCGTAGGTTCGTTTCCGTTCGTTTTTCGTAAGTCGCCCGTTTTCCTGTTCGTTCCCGTTCGTTTTTCGTACGACGAGATTTTTTCGTATTCCGATCGTTTCGTATTTTCGTTACCGTTTTATTTTCGTACATGCGGGATGGTTCATTATTCTGTTTAATTCATGTTCGTTACTTGTTAGACAGACATTTTTGTGAATTTTCGTCAATGATTTGCATTCTGTGTTTTGGATTTCTTTTTCTGTTCGTGTTTTCGGTCGTGTGTTCGTGTGACATCTATGACAATTTTTTTGTGGATGTCATGTGGGCATGCGACTGAAGATACGAACAGAAAAAGGATTTTCGTCATTTTGTACTTTCGTAAATATATCGCGGGATTCGCGGCACTTTCAACATGCGGCTCATCCATATTAACGATTGTTAAGCCCCATACACTTGGTCAGACTTTTTTTAACAACAAACATAAAAAAGATCGTTTTCAGTTCGTTCTCAGAAAATTTGTTCGTTTTTAAACTCCATCAGAAAACCATTTTTGGGTTCAAAAGTCTGGCCAACTGATCTCCCTTCAGATGAAAATCCACAGAAAAGTTTATTTGGCTTTACTGTACTACTCAGCACAAAAGAGAAGCTGCTTTACTAACTACACTCACTGCCCATTCAAAAAAACGAAAATTACATCTGTGGCAAGGGATTTGCATTCTGTGTTTTGGGTCCTTTTTCTTTTGGTGTTTTCGGTTGTGTGTTCGTGTGACATCTGTGGCAAAAGATTTGCATTCTGTTGAATCCAAAATACGAACAGAAAAAAGGAATTAAAAAAACAGGGTGCGGGTCTTTTGTTGTGGATGTCATATGAGCATACGACTGAGGGTGCGAACAGAGAAGGGATTCAAACAAGATACAGAGTGCAAATCTTTTGTTGTGGATGTCGTGTGAACATACGGCTGAGGATACGAGCAGAGAAGGGATTTAAACAGGATACAGAATGCAAATCTTTTGTTATAGATGTAATTTTCGTTCTTGTGCCGTTTTCGTTTTGTCGTATTTTCGTCAGATCGTTCGTTCGTATTTGCGGTTGTTCGTTATGCGGCTCATTCGTAATCCAGTCGTTTTCGTATTTTGGTGCTTTAATTTTTTTGTATGTACACATTATTCTGCGGGTACGAAAATACGAATTTTCGTATTTTGGTGCTTTAATTTTTTTGTATGTCCACATTTTTCTGCGGGTACGAAAATACAAATTCCCGTTCGTACGAATGTTATTTTCGTACGAACGGGAATGCACATATCTAGTAAATATTAGCAAATCCAGCAGTAGTAGAGAAGTCACAGAGAAACCGATAGGTCATCCTAAGGTCATGTAATAAACAAATGCCAAAACATAGTGCTCTCCGTTTGGATAAATGATTTAATCGTAATAAAAGATAAAAAACACTCACAATGAGGGCACCACGAGCGGTGCCGATGTATACAGCATGTATGTTGAGCAAAGTGATAGCCGCGGGTGACGTCACGAGGCTCCTGAAAGCTGCACCATCTGTATTTGGTAATGGATATATATATTTTTTTAATTTAGCTGTATATTTCTTGCTACTACCAATACCTACCACCAAAGAACAAACCAAAACAAATTCCCCCACTCTTGATAATCACAGTAATAGCACATATGCAGGGCTTTTTTTCAGCAGGAACGCGGGGGGGGGGGGGGGGGGGGCGCAGTTCCGGCACCTTCCGTACTAAATGTATGTAATGGAAAGAGGTTCTGGGGTGTGCTGGAGAGTCTATTGATGCTGGCTTCTGGGGGGTCTATTGTTGCTGGAGGGGATCTATTTTGCAACAGAAGGGGGACTATTGTTGCTGGGGAGTTATTCTGTTGCCCGTGGGGAATCTATTGTTGCTGGGGGGTCAGTCATTGCTAAGAGGGATGTACTGTTGAGGGAGGGGTCTTTGTTGCTGGCTGCTGGAGGGTCTATTGATGCTGGCTACTGGGGAATCTATTGTTGCTGGAGGAGGGGATATATTTTTGCAGGGGAGTCTATTGTTGCTGGTGGGGGGTCTATTGTTGCTGGAGGTGGGTCTTATGTTGCAGGGAGTAAATCATTGCTGGGAGCGATCTGCTGGCTGCTGGAAGGTCGATTGATGCTGGCTGTTGGGAGTCCATTGTTGCTGGGGTGGATCTATTGTCGCTGGGGTGTCCATTGTTGCTAGATCTATTTTACTGCCTTTCTTGTTATCATTAACAAATTCTATACAAAATACTTTGCATCACAAAATGATACTTGTTTCTGCATTCTCTAAAAGGGGTGCTACTGGGAGGTGGGTAAGGGGTGGAACCAAGGAACGGTGCTCGGAGGTGGGTAGGGGGTGGAGTCAAGGGTGACTTGGAAGGGAGGAGTTCCTGCACCTATTCTCTGAGAAAAAAAGCCCTGCACATATGTATATATTAGTTGTTGAACGTACGCGTAGTACACCCCAGAAACAATAGTGCACATTTTTCTTTTTAATCCTACCTAAAACACACTAAACTCGACGAGATTATGAGACGAATGATCGTCCTTTTTCTTTTTTTTTTTTTGCATGCTAATCTCAGATCCAATCTGATGAGTTTACTAAAGTCACGAAAATTTGCATATGACAGAATAAAAATTTGGAAGTAATGTCATGTGCTGTAATGCATTTGTATTGAATTTTTCGTACGACATGCTGTACTTATTAAATGAAAATCGTGCAATCTGGCATAGTACAGAAAAAAATAATAAATCGGATGAAGTGTCCTGACTGGCTATCGAAAGAACAATCAGATTATGAAAATAATGAAAATGAAAATCTGTATTTTCTGTACGATTTTTTGATCGTATGTACCGGGTATAACTCTGACACTGATAATAATAATAATAATAATAATAATAATAATAATAATAATAAAATAAAAATCCTGTCCAAAAAATACTGACTTTGACATTGACCTTGACCCAAACATTAACCCTTGCATTGACCTAGATCAAGCCTTGATCCAAGTATTTTTTTAAATTATTAAATTATTTAATAATCTACAAAGTGCACTTGAAATTGCACTGAAAGTGCACTTGGAAGTGCGTCGCTGTAAATCTGAGGGGAAGATCTGAAACGAGGGAAAGCTCTGCTGATTTTATCATCCAATCATGTGCAACTAAAATCCTGTTTTTTCTTTTCCCTGCATGTCCCCCTCAAATCTACAGTGACTGCACTTCCAAGTGCACTTTGCACTTGTAGTGCAAAGTGGATTTGCCTTTCGTAATTAAACCCCTTTGTATCTTTCTCTGTCTTTGCAGAGAGAAAAACAAATGTTTCTTTCTGGACTCTGATCACTGTGATAGCCAATCGGAGGCTATCGCAGCGATCAGGTGACCCAGAATCAGATATTCCGGGTCCTGATCATTAGAATGAGTGCAGTGGAGCTGTATATTTCTGTTACGTTAGCGCCTAGGGGTTAAAGTGGATGTAAACCCAAAAATATATATATATATATATTTTTGATGTCACAATGTACAGTATAAGATTTCCTATCATCTGTGCCCAGTCTTGCCACGCAGAGTTAATCCAGCTCTGAGCAATCCTCTTTTATTGTTCAGCAGGGGCGTCGTCAGGGGTGGGCTGAGGAGGCTGGAGCCCGGAATGGGTAGCTGTAAAGCCCCGAGTCTCGGGCATGTCATAGATAATTATGAGCCCCGAGCGAGTGCCGTGTTGCCGAGTGTGTGGCCGAGAGACACAGCAGATTCCGCCTTCCGGAACCTGCAGCGCCTATGATGGACATCCCACTGGTCCAATCCGGGACTGCGGGACGTGTGACGTCCATCATAGGCGCTGCAAGCTCAGAAAGGCGGGAATTACAAAGTCGCCCGGTGCGCCGTGATGTCACATCCATCCCCACTCGGTTCATCGGGTCTTCACTCCTTCTCGGCTCCTCCTGAGCCTGGCTGCATCTCATGACAGGGTCAGGGCAGATGCGGCACGCCAGTGCCGCACCTCACATCAGCATCACCAGCTCCCTGCTCTTTTCAGCGGCTCGGCTGTCCTCCTGGGCTGTCCTCCAGCTGTCCTCCAGCTGTCCTCCACGGCTGTCCTCCATGGCTGTCCTCCGCGGCTGTCCTCCTTCGGCTGTCCTCCTCTGGCTGTCCTCCTCCGGCTGTCCTCCTCCAGCTGTCCTCCTCCGTCTGTCCTCCTCCAGCTGTCCTCCTCCAGCTGTCCTCCTCCGTCTGTCCTCCTCCAGCTGTCCTCCTCGGCTCCTGAGCTAGGTTAGTGTATGTAGGTCAGTAATAGTGTATGTAGGTCAGGTCAGAGTATGTAGGTCAGGTCAGTGTATGTAGGTCAGGTCAGTGTATGCAGGTCAGTGTATGTAGAACAGGTCAGTGTATGCAGGTCAGTGTATGTAGGACAGGTCAGTGTATGTAGGTCAGGTCAGTGTATGTAGGTCAGGTCAGTGTATGCAGGTCAGGTCAGTGTATGTAGGACAGGTCAGGTCAGTGTATGCAGGTCAGGTCAATGTATGTAGGTCAGGTCAGTGTAAGTAGGTCAGGTCAGTGAATGTAGGACAGGTCAGGTCAGGTCAGTGTATGCAGGACAGGTCAGGTCAGTGTATTCAGGACAGGTCAGGTCAGTGTATTCAGGACAGGTCAGGTCAGTGTATTCAGGACAGGTCAGGTCAGTGTATGTAGGACAGGTCAGGTCAGTGTATGTAGGACAGGTCAGGTCAGTGTATGTAGGACAGGTCAGGTCAGTGTATGTAGGACAGGTCAGGTCAGTGTATGTAGGACAGGTCAGGTCAGTGTATGTAGGACAGGTCAGGTCAGAGTGTATGCAGGTCAGGTCAATGTATGTAGGTCAGGTCAGTGTAAGTAGGTCAGGTCAGTGAATGTAGGACAGGTCAGGTCAGTGTATGCAGGTCAGTGTATGTAGGACAGGTCAGGTCAGTGTATTCAGGACAGGACAGGTCAGGTCAGTGTATGTAGGACAGGTCAGGTCAGTGTATGTAGGACAGGTCAGGTCAGTGTATGTAGGACAGGTCAGGTCAGTGTATGTAGGTCAGTGTATGTAGGTCAGGTCACTAAGGTCAGTGTATGTAGGTCAGGTCAGTGTATGTAGGACAGGTCAGGTCAGTGTATGTAGGACAGGTCAGGTCAGTGTATGTAGGTCAGTGTATGTAGGTCAGGTCACTGAGGTCAGTGTATGTAGGTCAGGTCAGTGTATGTAGGTCAGGTCACTGAGGTCAGTGTATGTAGGTCAGGTCAGTGTATGTAGGTCAGGTCACTGAGGTCAGTGTATGTAGGTCAGGTCAGTGTATGTAGGACAGGTCACTGAGATCAGTGTATGTAGGTTATGTCAGTGTGTGTGTATATACACACACACACACGCAGGTCAGGGTATGTGTGTCAAGCAGGTCACCCTGCGCCACTCCACCGACCGCGTGCGAACGCACCCCCCCCCCCCCCGGTGTCGGCTTGGCTTCGGGCTGAAGCCCCTGGTCTTTTTGGCACCTAGCAATGACCCTGTTGTTCAGTGAAACAAAACGGACTTACAGAGAAAAACCTTAGTCCGTTCCGCCCCTGGAGACAGGCATTCATTTTCATTCCCATCCCCACTCCTTTTCTGAATTAATGTGGTTACTTTTCTGGATTTTGACTGGATGCTAGTGATCATAGATGCTAGTGATCATAGCAGAATTTAGTGTAAGGAATACACAGGAGGTGGGCGGGGAGTCTACTAACATCACGACTCCACCCACCGAGCTCCAGACGACAGCTCCACCCACAGAATCTGCAGTTTTTCAGTTCTTATAACAGACAGAGGGGAGACATAAGGATAAACGCAGGATGCATGTATATCCTTATAGATCAGCACTATGGCAGTAGTTTAGAAAGGATTAGAGTGGGTTTACATCCACTTTAATGTTATTTTTTGTTTCATGTTATTTACCTGCAAAAGCCTTACCTGTGTAAAAACCTAAAAAGGCCAGGGCTGCCCTAGCAGACTCAGAGCCGCTCTATAATATTCTCCTTCTTTCCTCCCTTGGTATCTACATACAAGTTATTGCTGGGAGGGGTAGAGGAGCTAGGCCAGCACAGAAAGTAATTAGACATTCCCTGAAGAGGGAAGGGCTAAGTCATCTAAGGTTGACTCTACTAGTGAATTGACTAGTCAAATGTCCTAGCAAGTTCCAAGGAGCATTACAAGTGAATAAAAAAAATGTATGGAAAGGAAGAATACTGTATGTAAGCATGTATAATACTTGAATTTTCCGTGCGTCCATTTTCACTTTTCTAGGGGGCGTTGGTGACAGGGTCTCTTTGAAATGTTAACACACATAAGGCCCTTAAGGGGTTACATGGGAAAACCCCATGAACTTTACGCCACATGACTCAGTCTGATAAATCAGCATGTTATAGGGATTAGCAGCTGATCAAGGCAGTAGAAGTGTATTATATTGGGACATCTTTTACCAATTATATTGCCAGACTTGTATGGCTGAGGTAAGGCAGGTGGTCTTATGGTAAATCCATCCTAAAAAGTGATGTTCTGGTCGCCTTATTTCATCTGTCACCAAATACAAATGTAACGGAACACCTGGAAGGATTCTTCCTAATCTCATCAGCAGCAAATGAAAGAACATCATTATTTTTGAAGTTCAGAAGGCTGCACAGAGTTGGCCAACAAAATTTAAATTGATTTTAAATCCTCTTTTTTTTTTTTTACCTAGAAAAAAATAATGTTTATACTTATCTGCTCAGTGCAGTGGTTATGAGCCTGAACCTTTGAGAAAGCCTATTGGGGGCTACATGTGAGGTGGGCGGTGACGTAATCACGCTGGGACCAGGTGGAGCCGTGTATGCAGAGGATTGTATTGTAAAATGCTAATTTGTTTGTTTTTTTACTTGTGAAATGCGAGTGGATTTTTATATGGAAATAAATACTTATTACTAGCGATTTACACTATGGCTCTTTTCTCTTGTCTCCTATATGATTGACACCAGGGCTCAAGTCCTGCGGGAATGTGTGGGAACGGAGTTCCTGCACTTTTTTCACAGCAGGAACTCAGTTCCCTTTGCAGGACTAGAGCAGCCGAGCCGCCCGAGCCAATCCTTCACTAATCGGCGATGCCCAGCTCGAGTCACTGTCAGGGGCAGGCGAACCTTAGTAATCCTTTATGTTACTGGCCGCTTCCTGTATATGGATTTATCGGGTAGTGTGCGGGTATTCCCTCACTTCCTCGATGCCGCAATGTCTCCTGGGAGCTTTTGTCATTGTTCCGCAAAGACATTGCGGAGGTCTGCCGTGATTTATCGCACGATTTAGAAAGAACATGCGGTTTAGTAATTATGCATATAAGCGTATCATTTTTTTTTTTTTGGTGGTGGAGTGGATCTTGGGTGGGAGTTCCCACACTTTTTTCCCCAGGACTTGACCCCTGATTGACACCACTGCGAGCCACTGATTTGGAGTGTACAGCCAATGAGAGCGGTGCCAGTTATAACACATATAGACCGCCGGTAATTAATGAGGTACATTCAAGCAGGTGAGAAGACACCCATAGGTGGGGTGAAGGTCTGTGTCTTTAAAAAGAAAAGATGGACTCACGTAAATTTATTATATATAGATTTTTACACTTTTCTTTTCCCTTTTTTAGAAATGTATTTATGCACTATAATTTGAATGCATTTAAGTGAAGAAGGGAGCTGCACTTTTTTGTGACTCTGCACAAAGTGTCCCAGAACCTCCTTTTCTGAGGTCCCCTGCCAGCGCTCTGTAGAGAAAGAGTCACCACTCAAGGATGCTAATTAAGAACCTCCTCACCAAATCCGAAAGCCACGGGTGCTGGCAATGCATAGGATAATGCAAAACGAAGGAAGGAGTTCTGGACAGCCGCACTCCAAAACTTGTTGCTTTTATTGTAAAATGAAAAACAGAGGATACATGCCACAGCAAATGGGGTACAAGCTGACGCGTTTCACACTAAACATTAGTGCTTAATCATAAGCTATGATTAAAGGAGTTCTCTGACCTAAAACTTTTAACCCCCGCTGTGCCCGGGCTGTAAAAAAATAGAAAATAAACTTTCACTTACCTGCCTACGATCCCCCGTTGTTCCGATATCGCCGTCCCGTTCTCCGGTCCCGGGCCCCTTCCGCTTCCTGTGTGTCGGTGACTCATAGTGCGCTCAGCCTATCAGCGGCCGCAGCAATGTCCCGTCGCGGCCACTGATAGGCTGAGCGCACTATGAGTCACCGACACACAGGAAGCGGAAGAGACCGGGACCGGAGAACGGGACGGCGATATCGGAACAACGGGGGATCGTAGGCAGGTAAGTGAAAGTTTATTTTCTATTTTTTTACAGCCCGGGCACAGCGGGGGTTAAAAGTTTTAGGTCAGAGAACTCCTTTAAGCACTAAAGTTTAGTGTGAAATGCGTCAGCTTGTACCCCGTTTGCTGTGGCATGTATCCTCTGTTTTTCATTTTACAATAAAAGCAACAAGTTTTGGAGTGCGGCTGTCTCGAAGTACTTCCCTTTTTTTGCATTGCCAGCGCTCTGTGCTCCTCTTTTTTTACGTCTGCCCCATAGCAAGCCACTTGCTATGGGGTAGACATGCAGGCTTGCTCCCAAGCTGGGCCGATTGTGTCCACAGACAGACAGCGCTACCTTGTCCCTCCCCCCCACTGGATTTGATTGACAGCAGGAGCCATTGGCTCCCACTGCCATCAACCTGCCCTGTGAGACCAGGGAGAAAGAGCAGCGCTGCTGCAGACGGGCATGGCCATGGATCGGTACAGGGCTCAGGTAAACATGGGGGGGGGGGGGGAGATAGGTAGCAAAAGGATTTTTAGCTTTAGGCAGGTAATGCCTTAAGGTAAAAAAAAATACCTTGTGACTTTAGAACCACTTTAAAGGAGAGTTCCAGAGGAAAAGAAAATAACGTTTTGAGTAGCGTTTGGGAGAGTTAGAACCAATGTTGTCAGGTTTACGTTGCTGTCTTTGGCCCTCTTAGGGCCCATTCACACTGCCCCTGTCTGTTCTGGTTGCAGTGAGCCGGTGTTTCAGCACATCATACAACTCCCTACAAAAGTGACGTCATTCATGTCACTGTAAAGCAGGAGGATGCGTTTCGCTGCTGTACAGTGATATGCAACTCTGTCCTGTGCTGGATTTTATTACAGCACACTGGACTGCACCTCCAGGGAGTGTTGCGGTGTGAATAGGACACATTTTTTGTGTCTTACTTGTGAACCTGCATTCTTCCAGTATGGTAACAGGGCCTAAAATATATTTTTCTTCATTGTCTGACACCTGTTACATGGACAGGAAGTGAGGGGAAATCTCCCAAACATCAATGAAAACAAAAGCTCCAACAATTCCCTATTACAGTATATCCACAAATAAATACATAGGCTTTGGCTATTAGCATATCCAAACCCAAAAGTAATAAATTGCAGCTTACAAAATCTTGAATGTGGTTGCCGTGGTCGTTTTCTTTTATTTTCACAAGGTTGAGTCAGGCAGTAAGTTATTTTTTTTTCTTTAACAGACCAAGCTATGCAACAAAAGTGTCAGAGGGTTGAGACCAGACATGAGTTCAGGTGTGCTCCCGACACTGGCATTGACCAAATATCTGTGCTCCGTTAGCTTCAATGAAGGGCAGGGGAAAGATCAGGGGTCTAATCGATCCCTGGCGTTTCAGTAAACACAGCCTGTCATTATTGGGGCCCCTACATTGTAGTAATAAAGAAAAATAGTTAAAAAATAATGTAAGATAACAAAAAATATATATTTTAAATGTCCCCAGATACACAAGAACGCCAACACATGTGCCTGCATATGAAAACGATTGCGCAACATCTTACATATTGCTGCAAATGAGAGAATAAATTCCAGGGCCACCATTCACAGTTAAAGTGGTTTAAAAGGCTGAAGGCTTTTTACATTCAAGCATTCTATGCATGAAGGTGTAAAACCTTGTGTTCAGCAACCAACCCTAATACTTACCTGAGATCCCTTCCAAACCAGCAATGGGCACGAGAGCATCGGCTCCTTGGGGACTCTTCTTCTCATTGGCTGAGACAGCATTGGGAGCCATCACAGCCAATGAGGGGGGGAGAGATGGGGCGGAGCCAAGCCACAGCTTCGTGTCTGAAAAGACATGCAGAGCAGCGACTCAGGAGCATTCCTGCTAGGGTGCCCCTATTGCAAGCTGCTTGCTCTGGGAGGCACTTGACAGGAAGGAGGAGGCAGGAGCGCTTGTGGGGGTCCCGTGAAGAGGAGGATAGAGGCTGCTCTGTGCAAAAACCACTACAAAAGAACCTTTAAAAAAAATTCCCCCAGGTGGACCTCTGCTTTAAAGTCAGTAGCTACAAATACTGCAGCTGCTGACTTTTACTATATGGACACTTACCTGTCCCCCCTGGCCCATGATGTCAGCACCCCAGCCAATCTTCAGATCAACTGTTGGGGGCAGCTGCCACTTTTCCAGGTAAGGGAACCCGGCAGTCAAGCCAAAAGGCTTCACAGATGGGCTCCCTACTGCGCATGTGCGCTGCACGTTCTGATTGGACCGGTGGCAGAGGAAGGAGAAGGGGGGCCAAACTTCTGGGGGATGGTGTCGTGGCCCTATCTCCCGGAAGTGGGGAAGGGGACCTGTTAAACTGTCAGCCTTCTCTATAGAGCCTGTTCACATATCTGCGGGCCTGGCACAGTGTATTTTTAAAAAGAGTCCTATGCATTTTTCAGTACGGTTCAGGTGCAATTTCAGGTAAAAATGTGAACAAAACTGCACCAGACTCCTTTTAAAATACGCAGGGAAACCACGCTCGGACATATGCGAAACGAGCCTTATACTAACCCGAGTCCTCACTTGATCCAGTGCTGTGCCGTCTGAAGTAGCTCTGTTATATTTCCCCACTCTCATAGGCTTTGCAGAGGCAGCCATTGGCTCCGCTGAGTTCATCCGTGGAAGGCTTTTTGAGACCTTTTAATTAACCTCACCATAACCAGGTTGTACCTTTTTTTTTATTGCTCTCCAAGCTCTATTTCAAAGAATCCATCATTTCCATGCACTGCACTGATGACCAACAAACCTGCAACTCCAGTGTAGTTAGCAATGAGTAGCTCTATAATATTAGATTGTATCTGACCTGTAAATTAGCAGCTCTGGATTTACAGTCGGCCACAGAAGCCTAAAGGAATGATTTGCATGGCTCCATTCAATATCCTAAAATTAGGAATAATCCCCTTACATTTTTGGATTTGTGTCAGAATGAGACATGTAAACCTTCTGTTCTAAGAAGGCTCTGCTGTGTTTCAAAGACATTCAAGAGAGAATTACATTCAAGTCCTCTGCACTGCCACCTGCTGGATTCATCTGAAAACATCAGAGGCCGACGTTGTTCATCTGCTGTAGGTACACTGCCCAACAAGTATGCGTTTTGTTTACTTGCAGTTCCACAACTGGAAATTCCAAGCAGTCCCTGAACTCCATTTAGACCAGCAGTGCAACATAACGGTAAAAGCATGACATATTATAGCCCTGCTTTACGAGAAACTCCACTGACTGCCTGCTAATTCTATCAGTAAAATAGTTAATTTTCCACTGATCTGACAGGTCTGGTTGGAGCTTATGGTTTACGGTTCTTTGCGTATATTTGGTGCAAGTGCTTCCTCATAAATAAGTTCAATATAACCAAATTCAGAAACATTACCGTTTTTGCCATAACACCGTAATTTTTGTTTTGCCAAAATTTGTCATGTGCCTATCGAACCAATGATGTTGGTTTATTGCTGCCCTATGTATGATCATCTTCTAGAACAGGGGTCTCCAAACTTTCTAAACAAAGGGCCAGTTTACGGTCCTTCAGACTTTAGGGGGGCCAGACTAGGGCCATTGGGAGTAGAAAATGTCCAGTGGGAGTAAATAATTCCATATCTTTGGTGACAGTGAGAGGACTAGTGCCCCATCGTTGGTGTTAATGGAAAGAATTGATGGTGTCAGTTGGATGAATAGTGCACCATTGGTGTCAGCAACAAGAATTATGCCCCATTTAAATTGGATGGAATAATGCCCCAAGGGCCGCATTAAGGCAAGCAAAGGGCCACATCCGGCCCCAGGGCCGCAGTTTGGAGACCCCTGTTCTAGAACCTTTGACCGATTCCCATCTGCCTAGGCCAGATGTCAGGAATTTTCCTATAAAATTTTATAGAACTGATCTATAACCAAAGCAGGAGCTACTGGAAGCAGATGGAACAGTACTTTGAAGGGTGTCAAAGAGGCTAACTTTTGGAAATCAATCTCACCACCCACGGTCGCCCCCTGGATAACACATATGGGGAACGCCTTGGTCATGGAAAGAGATATATATCAACAAAGGGGAAACCCAGGTAGATTCGAAAGAGTCTGGTTGCCATGGCTAGATACCCCTGGACTAAGTCCCAAGGCATTCGTGATGTCCAGAATGCCCTACGGGAGGACCCCGATGAGCTAGAGTTGCTCAACACCAGATGTATTGTATAAGTATATATGCTTGAGTATATTGTGGACTTGAAGGTTGTGATGATAGGATAAATGTGAAGGGAGCTAAGATGACCGTGAAATGTAACTATAACTGTATGCGAATGCATTGTTTGTACACTGGAAATTCTTTAAGCTTCTTCAATAAACACCTTTTTTTATCAAAAAGGAAGCAAATGCCTCGTACACACGGTCAGTTTTTGTGACGGGAATAGTGCGATGTGAGGTTTTTGGCAGGAAAATCGACCGTGTGTAGGCTCCATCACACTTTTTCTGTCAGTTTTCCGGCCAAGAAAAGATACAGAGCAGGATCGCAATTTTCGTGACAGGAAAAATTCCCATCACGAATCGTGGTCATCTGTATGCAATTACGACGCGGAAAAAAACGTGCATGCTCAGAATTTAAGCAGAAGAGCCGAACTGCCTATTGAACTTCATTGATCTTGGCTCGTCGTACGGGTTTGCACGTCACCACATTCTTGACGTTTGGAATTTCAGCCAAGATTTGAGTGACCGTGTGTATGCAAGACAAATTTCAGCCGTTTTCCTGCTGAGAAAAAAAAAACACGGTTTCCTGTCGGAAAGACTGATCGTGTGTACGAGGCATAACTTTGGGCTCCTGAAGGCAGGTGCTTTTCAGCTCGGACATGTGATTGAAGCACAATTTTCAAGTCTACAGATTTTCATTCACTTTAAAAGCAGATGTGACCCTAATCGCTAGAATCTCAGATCAGTCTTTCTGAAAGAAGCAGTGACGAAGACATGCTCACACAGTTCAAACCACATCCAATGGAGAGAAATTCCCATTTGATAAATCTGAGCCTGAGAAAGAGATGGGAGGAGAATGTAATGGTTTAGGTGAAAGCAGACAACCTTAGGCAAGAAGAAAATCCCAGGTCTGCAAGATCAAGAATGGTTCTTTATGAGGTTACTCTATGAACTGGCCAATTCATGCAGAGGTGATGGCTAAAAGCAAAGCAACGTTGTAGGTGAGAGCAGAGGGGAATGTCTCCAATTCTTTTTAAACCAATGTGCATAGAGAGAAAGTACCAGCTTCAGAACCCAGAGTCATAGGGGAACCACATGGGAGACCCCCTCCACAAAAGGCCTAGACAAAGGTAGACCTAGCTGCAGGAAGGAGAGGATTTATTCAACAAAAACTCTTGGGGAAAAAGCCACTAGACACACACCAAATTAAGTAAGCCATCCATATCCGAGAACATACCTTACAGTAAGTGTACTTCCTAGACTTGAGCATTGTAGGAATCTGATTTAGGGACTCCCTTGTGCTTTAGAACCTGGGCTATAACAGCCATGCCAATAAAGTCTGAACCCCAGAAGCAGGATGGCAAATTGGGCCTTAGGACAGTAGCCATTGACTGCTTGGCAGGGCCCCACTGTACATCTTCTAGAAGTCTTACCATATCAGTATACCACATCTGCGGGGACCAATCTACAGCAATTCGAATCACGGGAATGCTCTCCATCTCAATCCTGCAGGCAAAGAAGTGGTTTCAGCAAAGGAGTACCGATTCCACAGAGCCATCAGAGCATCCCTGAACCTGTCCAGTTACTTGTAGAACCGGGAGACCAGGAGGTCCACATCTGGCACCCCCACATGATACAGCTCCTCTGGGTGTAAAGATCATTCTTCCACGTCTAAACACTGCTGGCTGAGGATATCTGCTTGGCAAGTGTCTACACCTGGAATGTGCAGGCCCCTAAGTGCCCGTTCACACTACCGCGACTTGGGATCCGACTTGTGTCGACCCAAGTTGCGCGATATGAGAAATTACATGGAAGTGAATGAGAGCCGTCTTAATGCACATTACTGAAGTCGTTCTGACTTCAGAAAAAGTTTCTGTACTACTTCAAGGCGACTTGTACCCATTTATTTCAATGGAAGTCGCCCCTTTCACACTTCAGTCTGACCCAATTGGACCCTCCATTCACCTCCAAGGAGCGCCAGCTGTAAATCGACTTGTGTCCTACCTCCAATCTGATCCGGCTGTGTCCGTTCTGCATATGCAGAGCGGACATGAACCTGCCACCCGCCCGCTCTGCTGATTGTGGCCCGCAACCAGTTACCAAGTTGCTTAAGTGGCCCTCGTGCTTCAAAAGGTTGGGAACCCTGATCTAAACCATTCCATTATAGCTCTGGCTCTATGTTCAAGGTTGTTGTCCTGCTGGAAGGTGAACCTCTGCCTCAGTCTCAAATCTTTTGCAGACTCGAACAGATTTTCTTCTAAGATTGCCCTGTATTTGACTGCATCCATCTTCTCATCAACTCTGAATAGCTTCCCTGTCCCTTCTGAAGAGAAGCTTTCCTACAACATGATGCGGCCACCACCATGCTTTACGTTGGGGATGGTGTGTTCAGGGTGATGTGCAGTGTTAGTTTTCCTCCACACACAGCGTTTGCTTTTAGACCAAAAGAAAAATGTTGGTCTCATCTGATCAAAGCATCTTCTTCTACATGTTTGCCGTGTCCCAAACATGGCTTCTTGCAAACTGAAAATGGGACTTCTTATGGCTTTCTTTCAACAATGGCTTTCTTCTTGCCACTCTTCCATAAAAGGCCAGATTTGTGGAGTATACGACTAATAGTTGTCCTGTGGACAGATTTTCCCACCTGAGCTGTGGATCTCTGCAGCTCCTCCAGAGTTACCATGAGCCTCTTGGCTGCTTCTGTGAATAATGCTCTCTCCGTCCGGCCTGTCAGTTTAGGTTGGACGGCCATGTCTTGGTAGGTTTGTAATTGTGCCATACTCTTTTCATTTTCAGATGATGGATTGAACAGGGAGGGATTTTTTTTATTTTATTTTTTTTATAACCTAACCCCGTTTTAAACTTCTCCACAACTCTGGTGTGTACCTTGGCGTTCATGATGTGGTTTGTTCACTAAGGTTCTCTAACAAACCACTGAGGGCTTCACAAAACAGTTGTATTTATACTGAGATTAAATTACACACAGGTAGATTCTATTTACCAATTAGGTGACTTCTTAAGGCAAATGGTTCCACAAGATTTCAGTTAGGGGTGTCAGGGTAAAGGGGCCTGAATATGAATGCACACCACACTTTATAGTTGTAAAAAAAAATTGAAAACCATTTGTCATTTTTCTTCCACTTCACAATTATGTGACACTTTGTGTTGGTCTATCACATAAAATTCCAATAAAATACATTACAATTTTTGGTTGTAACATGACAAAATGTGAAAATTTTCAAGGGGGAGGAATACTTTAAGGAAACACTTTGAGGGAGCAAACAACCAATCTGGGCGCTTCCACTTTGTACAGAAACAGTTGGAAAAGAAAAAGCTGGTGCTGCCCTACATGACCTGGGGCTGGAAATTGCACTGGTAGAAGAAACAGGCTGATCCTTTAGTTTCACTGTGCTACGCACTGAATCAATAATCTGGGCCCCCCACACTGCAAGGGTTGAATGTTTGCTTAGTCTAGAAGAGATGACCAGATAGGGATTAATATTTACTCCTTACTCCAGCAGACTCCCTCCATCCATCCATGCGATCTGTCCTTTATAGCAGCCTCTGTTTGAGCTTGCCCCAGCGAGTCACATTTCCAGAGTTCAGCTATAAGGGCCTAAATGATCTCTAACTTTGAGAGTAATAGCAATATACTTAAACTCCTCAGGGTCAGCTCATCCATCAAGGACTTGAGTGATTTAGATAGTCACTTTGGTAAATGCTTCAGAAGATGCCAAGACCACGATCAAATCGGGAAAATAATATGCAGGTGAGGGTGCAGAAGCATGTTTAGCATCAACGGTTCCAATCTCAGCTGGTTCCTGCTGAACTGGCTGAGATTCAAACTGTGTATGGCCAGACGAAACCTGGAAAGGGTCCATGTAAAAAGCCAGTGCCTGAAGATCCCTTCAAGACTAACCTCACAATGTCCAGCAGTTTCCGGATGTAGTCCAGTCAAAAAAAGCAGGCCGAGGATGACTGCTGATCAGAGAAGAGAATAATGATTGCTAGGAACAAACAAAAAAAAACATACAAACACACACTCCATTGGTTAGACCTTACAATAAAGGACATCCATCCTCTTAGGATACTAGCAAAAGCTGAGGCATGCTGGTAGTGGGGGGGATTACACCCTTGGCTGGCCTACATATTTTTATTTGAAAAAATTCCCAATTGCCCTGTAGGCGGCCATATAACCCAAAGGTTTAGTATTTTCTGCATTCCTCAATGAACGAGAAATAAATATTTTTTTTTCCAACCCCTTTAACAGCAAGGATGAGCTAAAGATCAGTCTGAACTCGATTCAGCTTGAGCCTGCAGGAAAATGATACATGAAAGCAAACTGCTGGTCTAATCAGCTGCAGAATTCGCTGCCTTGTAACAAAAGGGTGGAGATGTTGGCCATATTAGGACAATATCACCAATGACAATTAAACTTGGTCATTATGTCAATATCATCTCCATTCTTTTGTTAAATTCAGCTGCAAGGCAGGTAATTTTACAGCCGCAGCCTGCCATCATGCGACAGCTTCCCACCTGTTTGGGTCAAACCAACTTCTTACAGTGGTTGTCCATGTAGGAGCTAAAGGAGGCCTCAAATGTGGCCCCTGACATCAACATAATGTTCAGTGTAAATAATATGAGAGGACTGCCAGAAACTGCAGACCTAATAAAGGAAATGAGGATTAGTGGGTGAGGACACGCTACATTTTTGGCTGGGGATATGTGCAGGGGAAACAATGAAACTGGGAACATGTTAAATGGCCACTAGAGATCAATGCTATTATCCTAATCAAATGTTCCCACTACAGACTGCTGAGGTCCAAGGGCCACATATCATATATCAAAGGCCCGCAGGTTGGGCACCATGGGTCTAGAACCTCAGCTCATCCATACTGAACAGCAATGGGGAAAAAAAAAAAAAAAAAAGACACGTTCAGTTTATTGTTTATTACATTTTTCATAAATAATCAACAAAAACTTCTCAAACAGCTTTCAGTGTTTTCCAAAAAAATCTTTATGTTACAGGTATAATACAAAAGCTCAACTATGTACTACTTTGTACATGTGAGCAACAGAAATGTACACTTTTTTGTACCGGGGACACGCCCCCAGAGACAGCAACAAGTATGGAAAAAAGTGAGCGTCTGCCATATTGCTTTTAAGCTTCTAAAGTGCACCTGTCACTTTACACTATGGGATGCCGCCAATTTTTAAATGTGTTATTACTGTTTACTATTATTAGGCCCCATTTACCCAAGCTTACCCAAGAACTGTCTACAATTTGTACTAAAGGATGACAACTGAGGAACAAAAGACTAGAATCGGATTGGAAGCTATTGTGAGATCCAGTCAGGAGACTGACTACCAAAAAAGTGGTAGTATCCAGTCTTTTTCTACCATGAAAAACCGGAATAAGCATGTCAAAAAGGTCACAAACCTCCAATCCTGGTCTCAGCTGTGTCCATTTTTTTAGACCCTAAATGCTTATGCACACTGATGCTTAGCAGTATTGTGGTGGGATGCGCATTTTACCACAATGCACATTAATGAATGCCACTCTAAGGCACCTGTACACCGCTTGACACACCCGCATTTTATAGCATCAAAACACACAGATGAACCATCTGTGGACTGTGGTGTGCTGTGTTGGCAAAAATGTTGCCATTCTATTATAACTTACACTTTTGACGCACATCAAGGTGAAAATACCACACAACACGTGAAGTAATGCACCACAATGCAGGGGAACAATGTAAATGGGCACTATGACACAAGTAAAGGAGTCTAAAATGGGTATCCTGTAGCATTTTCCCCAGCATCTACGGAGGGTGAAATGATAGGTGTTTTAACTACAAGGGGCTTGGAGTAGTTCTGGTAGCTGTGGCATGGCTTTAATAGTGATGTTTCCAATGGCACATCATCAAATGTGCTAAACTTGGTTTATAAAATGGTAGTCATCCTTGTGCACAAGTAACATGCTCACTTTAAGGCCAGGTTCACATATGTTTGGCCACAGGTTCGTCCCTGGGGTCCTGTGTGTGTCTGTTGACTGGTTCAGGTGCGATTCAGGTCTTTTTCTTGCCTGAATTCGCACCTGATCCGCACCAATCCACACACAGGACCCTCTTGCAATCCCCTCCTCCGCCATCCCAGACCAGTGTGAACCAGCTCATTTGAGAGCCGGTCACACTCGCATCTCATGTGAATTGGATGAGGAGAAACTCGCATCTCATGTGAATTGGATGAGGAGAAACCCGCATCTCATGTGAATTGGATGAGGGGAAACCCGCATCTCATGTGAATTGGATGAAGGGAAACCCGCATCTCATGTGAATTGGATGAGGGGAAACCCGCATCTCATGTGAATTGGATGAGGGGAAACCCGCATCTCATGTGAATTGGATGAGGGGAAACCCGCATCTCATGTGAATTGGATGAGGGGAAACCCGCATCTCATGTGAATTGGATGAGGGGAAACCCGCATCTCATGTGAATTGGATGAGGGGAAACCCGCATCTCATGTGAATTGGATGAGGGGAAACCCACATCTAATTTGCACATATGTAAACCCAGCCTTAGACGTTTAAACAAATACTTTCTCATTCATTGTATCTTGACAGTTTAAGTCTGGGTATGATATTCATGGACTGCAGTTCTTGGAACAGTAACTTGCAGGCATACGGAATCCTCAGCGAGGAGACATGACAGGAGGACTTGCAGTAATGGCACCTTAAAAAAAAGAAAGACAAAGTCAGGCTGGTCCACTCTGGGAAAAAACAAATGTCAGCAGATTTCCCACATACTGTATATGCAGTGCAATAGTGATTGAGTGACAGACATTTACTCTTTGTTCATTCTCACCTCAAAGTCCTGCATTTTGCCGTGGTGAGAATGACACTGTCTAAAATCTACATAAAACAGAATGCAATGATTTGCAAACCTCGTAAACCCATATTTTATTCATAATAGAAAATAGAAAAACATATCAAATGGTAAAAAGGTCATTATGGAATTGATGGCAGCAACACATCACAAAAAAGTTGGGACAGGGCCATGTTTACTACGGTGTAGCATCCCCTCATATTTTAACAACTTTCTGTAAACATTAGCCGGAAGGTCCCTCTCCTCTTTAGTCTGGGGGACGCAGCATCATGGCTGCCAAATATATTTAGACTTGTGTGACCACAGCACAGTTTTCTCACTTTGAAACGGAGGTGCTTTGGGATCATGTGCAGGTTTGGCTTCTTCTTTGCATGATAGAACTTTACCTTCCATTTGTGTTCACAGCGATTCAGTATTCCTGAGCCCACGCAGTGATGTCCACCACAGAATCATGCCCGTTTTTAATACAGTGCTGCCTGAGGGCCTGTAGATCAGGGTCACCCAACATTGCATTTCCACCTTGTCCTTTGTGCAAAGATATTTTTCCAGTTTATTGGAATCTTTTGATATTATGTACTGTAGATGATGATATATTGTCTTTGCAATTTTACATTGAGGAATATTGTGCTGAAATGAATCAACATTCTTAGAAGCAGCTTACCACAGAATGGTGAACCTCTGCCCATTTTTAATTCTAAGACATTCTGAATGAAAGATACCCAATCATGTTACCAATCTGTTGCCAATTACGGTACCCAAGTAAGTTGCAAAATATTCTTTCAGCTCTTCCTTGCTCGTACCACTTTGCCAGCTTTTTGTTACCATGTCCAAAATTTGAGACTTGTTGCTGCCATCAATTTGAAAATGTATTTATTCCTTAAAAATTGTACAGTTTCTCAGTTTAAACATTTTAAATGTATTTCTACGGTGATCATGGGTTTAGGAGATTTGCTGGGAGAATTTTTTTAATTGCCCCACCCCCACATACATTACATTAATCCTATGCATTAAGGTGAAAAAACGTCTGGCAGTCACCAACCCCCCAGCTCCCCTCCATTTACCTGCCTGAGCCGTTGAATTCAGTTGGTGGTGACTCCCTCTCTCCACGTGGTTCCGTCTGTTGATTGGATAGATTGATAGCAGCGCAGCCAATGGCTCCCACTGCCGTCAATCAAATCCAATGTCTTGGGCGCCGAGGCCGAGTCATACATTCGGCGGCTATGGACACCAAATGAATGACTCTGGAGTGTGCCCACAAGGTAACCCCTGGGGAGAGCTCTTCTCATAGGGGGTTATCTTATGTGGGGAGGAGCCAAGGGACCCCATAAGTTGGTGTTTGGGGCCACGCTGTACAAAACTAGCTGCACAGCAGGCAAGTATGACATGTTTGTTATTTTTTAAAATAAAGCTTTACAATTAAATCACTTTAATGCAGCTCCAGCCCCCCCCTCTATACTTAATTGAGCCTTCTCTCTTATACTTACTCTCCCCTTCCTCATAGGCTCAGACAGCAGTGGGAGCCATTGTCTCCCACTGCTGTCAACCACAAGCAGTGACGAGGGAGGTGGGGGTGGAGCTGAGCCATGCTCTGTGTGTCAATGGACACACACAGCCGGCTAGGGAGCGAGCGTGTACGAGTGCCTCCATAGCAAGCAGGAGCGCCAGTAGGGGATCCAAGAAGAGGGGGACTGGGGCTGCTCTGTGCAAAATCATTGCACAGAGCAGTTAGGTACAACATGTTTGTTATTTAAATAAAAATGTATTTACAGTCACCTGCAATAGAGACCTCAATGGGCTCTATGGTTGAATTCACAACCCCCATGGGCAGCAAGACCAGATAAGTAAGGCAAGTATTAGGGTCTTCTTTTAAAAGGAAGCATTTTCAAAAATGTATTTCATGTAGCAACAACATCACTTTGAACTAGTTACACCCGAAAAAAACTTTCAGATTGCCTACCAGCCAGAATAGCCCAGCAGGCCACACTCTCCACAGACGTCCACCTCAAAGGCATCACTAGAGATCATCAGTCTCTCGAGCAACAGCATGCTGGCGCCATAACCAATCAAACAATCTCGTTCCATTTCACCGAGACGCAAACCACCATCACGAGAGCGTCCTTCAGTGGGTTGCCTGGAGGGACATAATGGAGAAACAATAGTATTTGTAGCATTATGAAACTAGAATGCAATAAAGTATAAACAACTGCTTGATGTGAATGGTGCTTTCCCTATAACCACCTGATCAGTCACAGTTACATATAAAAATAAAATAAAAATCATAGATCGCTTTTCATGGATTGAAAAGGCTTAGTAAGTGGCAAGAGTGTTGGGCAACCATACCTTGCTGGAGTATGGGCGTTTGGGAAGCAGTGTCACTTTGAATGGGCAATGTCTCTAACCAAGAGAGATTGGATAGAATCACTTTTACCCCACACTAGCTTACAGGATTCTGATCTCAGCTACAATGGTGTATAAAGTGGATGAATACATTCCCTAATACAACCCTATTTTACTCATCTATATAGCACAATGAGTGGATACAGTATAGATGTTAGCGTCATCTAATTGAAGTTGTTGTCACTGTGTTTAGAGGTTTTCACAAACTATAGAGATATGATCCTGAAAGAAGTTAAATAGCAGCCAAGGTGTTTGACTTGGAAAACCTCCACTGAAGCTGCTCACAAACAAAAGCTGAGCACATTAAACAAACTGAAGACAAGCAGGATATGGCGACAGCTTTTTCGGACAGCAGAGCCGCCCCGTCAGCTGCAGATGTTACAGACGCTGCACTACACGGATGCAAGAGGGGAACACACATTATCCTGACCAACCTTCTACAAACAACCAAAGCCCACTCACTGACAGTTTCTTTCTATTGATTACTCTACGGAGAAGAAAAAAAAAAAGTCTACTTTTTTCAGCATATCACAGAATGCAAAGAACATGCTTTACTAGGGTCAAACTGAAGAGTGGATTCCCACTATTAACTGCCCTTATGCAGCAGCACAAAATACAGTGCAAATAAGCCGACACTTATTCTTAATGTCAATAAGCAGAATTTGTTTTTCCATTTTGGATATAGTGTCAAAAAAAAAAAAAAATTCAGGTCAAGTCTGATACTTTTGGGTAGATTCACCCTTCACTATCTGTCCCTGTGACACCCATACAAGCACTGTGTTGAATGGTTGTCACTGCGGTAGGAAGGCACAGACAGCTACAGAAACTTTAACCCTTTCCCACTCTACCAAAAAATTTGTATCGTTAAAGAACAATAAGGACCGAGACTGCAATATTAAAGTGGATGTAAACCCGATTTTTTTTGCTGTCACAATATAGAGAAAATGTTTCCTATCATCTGTGCCCAGTCTTGCCACAAAGAGTTAAACCAGCTCTGAGCAATCCTCTTATTGTTCAGTGAGATTAAACGAACTAACCGAGAAAAACCTTGGTCCGTTACGCCCCCTTGCTGTGAGTGACAGGTTATTTACAGATCTAGTCTAATGTATAATTTACATATATCATGCACTAGCCTGAAGACAGGCATTATTTTTTAATTCCCACCCCCACTCCTTTTCTGAAGTCATGTGGCTACTTTTCTGGATTTTGACTGGATGTTAGCAGAATTCAGTGTAAGCAATACCTAGGATAAAATGCATGTTGACAAGGGGAGTGTAGAGGTGGGCGGGGAGTCTACTGACATAACGACTCCACCCACAGAGCTCCAGACAACAGATCCACCCACAGAATCTGCAGTTTTTCAGTTCTTATAACAGACAGAGGGGAGACGTTTGACAGGTAAAAATACATGCAGGAGACATCTATATCCGTATAGATCAGCACTATGGCAGTAGTTTAGAAAGGATGAGAGTGGGTTTACATCCACTTTAATAATTGTACTTCTTCCCTACTTTATTCAAAATTAAATGTTTTGGCTGATGTTGGGTTTCAAAATAAATTTGTATTGAAGTAGAAATGAGATGGTCATGATTGACCTTTTCTTCTAAAAACGCTAGCGGTTTGGGCTAGTAGATGCTAAATCATTGGCTTCCGTACTTCTACTTCATTGAAGTTTTCAAAGAGGTTCTGATTGAATGGGTTTTCTATACCTACAGTAATGTGCAAAAGTTTTAGGCAGGTGTGAAAAATGCTGTAAATTAGGAATGCTTTTAGAAATAGAAGTGTTAATTGATTAAAATAAACTATTAACAAAATGGAAAGTAAATGAACAGAAGAGAAAGCCTAAACAATATTTGGCGTGACTGTCTTTGGCTTCAAACAATCATCAGTAATTCTAGGTACACACAGTGCTTTAAGGAACTTAGCAGGTAGGTAGTTCCAAACATCTTGGAGAAGCAACCAAAGATCTTCTGTGGATGTAGGCTGCCTCAAATCCTTCTGTCTCTTCATGTAATCCCAGACAGACTCGATGTGGGACCAGACCTCTGTGAGGGCCAAACCATTACTAAAGATAGGACATGGGCTGTATGTATGGGGTCGTTGTCCTGCTGCAGAACAAAATCTGTGGCCAATCACACATTTCCCTGATGGTATGGCATGATGGATAAATATCCTACTGCATTTCCCAGCATTGAGGACACCATTGATCCTCACCAAATTCAACTTGCAGAAATGCAGCCCCAAACTTACACGGAACCTCCACCATGCTTTACTGCTGCCTGTAGACACTCATAAGTTTGCATTTTAAAACTGTACAACACCCTCCCCTGAACTGATTCTATCTCTGCAAAAGCTGCACATACAGTGCATTCAGAAAGTATTCACAGCACTTCCTGTGAATAGGTGTGCCAAGCTTGTAGCATCATATTCAAAAAGACTTGAGGCTGTAACTGGTGCCAAAGGTGCTTCAAAAAAGTATTGAGCAAAGGCTTTGAATACTTATGTACATGGGTGTTAGAGTATATGATCAACTGTAACTCCATTTTGTCTTTTGTCGCCGTATTTTTACATTTTTGCAAAGATTTCAAACAAACTTCTATCATGTTGTCATTATGGGGAATGGTTTGTGGAATTTTGGAGGAAAATAATGATTTTAATCTATTTTGGAATAGGGCTGTAGCATAACAAAGGTGGAAAAAGTGAAGCGCTGTGAATACTTTCCGGATGCACTGTACTCAGAGATCACCTGCAGGGGAAGCTGATGGAAAGTAGTCGAGTATTACATTACATACAGCACACCTATCTGACCCCTGATCACATGCTTTTATACAGATATGCGAGTACACTGTACCTGGTAAGGACAGCCCTGGGTCCTCTGGCTCGAGCATGCATCTTATCCAGCACCATGTGCTTTAGTTTCTGGTAGTATACTGGCCCAAAGTAAATATAGGCCTCAAGTGGCTCCCTGCAAGATAAAAGAGAAAAGTCAGACAGGCACTGGACTTGTGTGCAGCACATTTAAAGTAAGCATAAGGTGCCACCACATCCCAATTGAGACGAGAATGGGGCGAGTAGGTATGACTTTTCCACATGCATTCACTGAACTAGGCCCCAGCACCATCAGTTAGGGACTTGGAAGTGCTTAAAACCGACACAAAATACAGAGAAAGGTACGATTACATTACTTGTATCTATGGCAGGCCCCATAAATGATGCAATTTCCTTTCCTGCAAAAAAGAAAATCACTTGATTTTCCCCATCAACACAGGCGGTGTTGATGGGGGCATCCCTCCCGTGGAGCTACAGTCATCCCGGCAGGGGGGGGGGAGGAGGTGGAAAGCTATCCCTGCCTGGAGAAGACAGGGATTATTGTTAGCGCCTGTAGCCGCTGGCAATAATAGCATGCTAGTAATCTGACATGCTGGTTGTGCCCAAGTTGATCGATCAACTTGGGCACAAGGTGCCCTATGATGTATGGGCTCAGTCTGCCCATACATACAGTCGTGGCTGAAATTGTTTGCACCCCAGAAACTCTTCCAGAAGAAAAAGTATTTCTCACAGAAAAGTATTGCAGTAACACATGTTTTGCTATACACATGTTTATTCCCTTATGTGTGTATTGGAACAAAACAAAAAAAGGGAGGAAAAAAAGCAAATTGGACATAATGCCACACAAAACTCCAAAAATGATCTGGTCAAAATTCTTGCCACCCTTTATTTGGTTGCACACCCTTTGGAAAAAATTACTGAAATAAGTCGCTTCCTATAACCATCAATAAGCTTCTTACACCTCTCACCCAGAATTTTGGGCCACTCTTCCCTTTGCAAACTGCTCCAGGTCTCTCTTATTGGAAGGATGTGCAACCAAATAAAGGGTGCCAAGAATTTTGACCAGCCCATTTTTGGAGTTTTGTGTGACATTGTCCAATTTGCTTTGATTCCTCCTTTTTTTGTTTTGTTTCAATACACACAAAGGGAACATGTGTATAGCAAAACATGTGTTACTGCAATACTTTTCTGTGAAAAATACTTGATTTTCTGGAAAAATTTCTGGGGTGCCAACAATTTCAGCCATGACTGTAGATCGAATCTTGGCAGGTCCCTGCGGAACCAGCGGAAATGTAATCCATCTATGGCCAGCCTAAGGGAAATATATATATACACACACACACATTATATAATATTATATAATATATTCTTTTTTTTATTTCTTTAAAAGTGTATTTTGTGCGTGTACTCGAGAGAGGAGCCGGACCGCAGGAGTTGGGAGTAGGCAGGCCTCCCCCAGAGGCAATCTGCCACCTTTCTCCATGCTATATATATATATATATATATATATATATATATATATATATATATATATATATATATATATATATATATATATATATATATATATATATATATATATATATATATATACATACATATATACATATATCTCACACACATATACTAGAGCTGCACGATTAATCGTCGTTATCTTGATCTTTTTCCCCGATTCTTGACACAGGGTTTCACAATCTTTGACATGAAAATAATTTTCTCTCTGCACTTTGGTATGCAAAGAATTTCCTCTCTGCTCTCAGCCAAAAGTCAAAGTCTGGGCAATCTGCCAAGTCTGGGCAGCCTGCCAAGTTTTGAAAACATTCTTTGGCCTCTTTTACACGGAGCGGACCCTTTTTGTGTCCGCTCCGTGTGTCCGCAAAAGCTCAGCGGGGATCATCCGTAATCCCCGCTCAGCTGTCGGCGGATAGGGCAGTCCCCGCACATAGACCGCCCTGTCTCTCCTCCGCTCTCCCCTATGGGGAATCGGATGAAGACGGACCGTCTGTCCGTCTTCATCTGATCCGTTCCGCCAGACGGAAGAAAAATAGGGTTTTCTTCCGTCCGAAAAAACGGATCCTGACGAACGCGGATGGTTGCGGACGTTAGCGGATGCATCATCCGCTAACGGACGCAATCCCATAGGGATGCATTACAAGTCCGTAAACGGACTTGTAATAAACGGACGAACTGTCCGTACGTCTGAAAGGGGCCTTTATCAGTGGAAAGTCAAGTCTCAACATTGTATCACATTGACTTCTGTATGTAAATTAGGAACGTTTAAACCACTTAACCACTTAAGCCCCGGACCAATATGCAGCCTAAAGACCCAAGGGGTTTTTACAGTTCGGGACTGCGTCGCTTTAACAGACAATTGCGCGGTCGTGCGACGTGGCTCCCAAACAAAATTGGCGTCCTTTTTTCCCCACAAATAGAGCTTTCTTTTGGTGGTATTTGATCACATCTGCGGTTTTTAGTTTTTGCGCTATAAACAAAAATAGAGCGACAATTTTGAAAAAAAAGCAATATTTTTTACTTTTTGCTGTAATAAATATCCCCCAAAAACATATATAAAAACATTTTTTTTCCTCAGTTTAGGCCGATACGTATTCTTCTACCTATTTTTAGTAAAAAAAATCGCAATAAGCGTTTATCGATTGGTTTGCGCAAAATTTATAGTGTTTACAAAATAGGGGATAGTTTTATTGCATTTTTATTTTTTATTTTTTTTTTACTACTAATGGCGGCGATCAGCAATTTTTTTCGTGACTGCGACATTATGGCGGACACTTCGGACAATTTTGACACATTTTTGGGACCATTGTCATTTTCACAGCAAAAAATGCATTTAAATTGCATTCTTTATTGTGAAAATGACAGTTGCAGTTTGGGAGTTAACCACAGGGGGCGCTGTAGGAGTTAGGGTGCACCTAGTATGTGTTTACAACTGTTTGGGGGTGTGGCTGTAGGAATGACGTCATCGATCGTGTCTTCCCTATAAAGGGAATGACGCGATCGATGCGCCGCCATAGTGAAGGACGGGGAAGCCGTGTTTACACACGGCTCTCCTCGTTCTTCAGCTCCGGGGAGCGATCGCGACGGAGCGGCTATAAACAAATAGCCGCGCCGTGGTCCCGGATCGCTCCCCGAGCGGACCCGACCTCCGCATGTAGCGGGGGGGGTCCCGATCGGACCCCCCACCCGCTAATAGGCGAGGACGTACCCATACGCCCATGTGCCTGTACGTGCCATATTGTGGACGTATATGTACATGGGCTGGTCCTTAAGTGGTTAAACACCAATCCTTTTTCTGACAGCTCTTTTCAAGTTAAAATTATATTTTTTTGCTAGAAAATTACTTAGAACCCCCAAACATTATATCATTTTTTAGTAGAGACCCTAGAGAATAAAATGGCGGGTGTTGCAATATTTTATGTTGCACTGTATTTGCGCAGTCTTTTTAAATGCATTTTTTTGGGAAAAAATTACTTTACTTTAATGAATTAAAAAAGAAAAAAAACTAGCCAGTAAAGTTAGCCCATTTTTTTTTTGTATAAATGTAAACGATTTTACTCCGTGAGATTCGTGATCTTTATTCTAAGCAAAAAAATTGTGATTCTCATTTTGGCCAGAATCGTGCAGCTCCAACACACACACACACACACACACACACACAGCTGATTAAAACTTTCAGGAACCACTCAATTCTGACGTACAAGCATGACCTCTATAAGCCTGTTAAACAGAATGAGAATGCCGGTCATCCAAGAGCTTTGCATGCTGCTCAGTTTTGAGCTTGTGGAAAACAAGAAAAGTGGATTTATAAAAATGTATCAGTCCAGTGGCCAAAGACTCCAGTCTTCACCTTCTTTCCGAGCTACAACCACCAAAGAATCCTCCAGGTCCAATGCTTCCTGGTTCCATCTGCCAACTGCTACAACACAAGGCAATAAGAACTAGGCATCCGACACATAACTGTGTGCTGAATGCTGAAGATTCTTTGATGACCTTAGCCTGTCAAGAGAGTGAAGGTAGACGTTGCATTTCCCCAGGTTAATAAGAATATTTTGCATAGTGTTCTTTTCTTGGGACAAAGTCTTTATAAAAAATGTGACTGCATGGACATTTCTGACCAAGTTGGCAATTAGTGCATCATGTGTGGAAATCAATATATAAAATGTCTCCAACGCCATCAGACATGCAGCTTTATCCACAAGAAAATCCTATTACCAAACAGAATACACTCATGAAAAGCTTATGTCACACTAGCTAAAGCCAGAAGATCATTCCTTTCCGCAGATCTTAGCACTTGTACAGAGGGTGCATCAACAACAGTGCCCCCTTCAAAAGGCACCAGGGTACTCTACTAGTGCACACAACGGAGAGCCCAATAGAGTCACTGGTGCCCTTTCATTCTGACAACATTACAATGAAGAAAAGGGTAGAACAAATATATCCACTTACTATCTATAGCATGATACCATCCGAATATATTTAATCCCACTTTATGAAGAGGGTCTTACCCAGTGATTCCAGAGGTAACATAATCTTTTCCCAAGTAGTTGTAGCCATATCGTATTAGGTCTTCACAGACGTCTTTAACCTTGCTGCCTCCAAAGGCCGTTCCATAATGGAACCTGCCATCCAGCACCCCTGCCTTCCCAGCAAGCAGTTCAATAAGTTTTCCCACCTACATGTAGACACAAAAAAAAAAAACACTTGAACTTATAAAAACATGGATTTTTCACAAGACCACCACACCAAAGAAGCAGAATTCAGATTAATATGCCTGAATAGGAGAGTGAACAGTAGAAGAGGATCGGTTGCTTTGTATCAATGCAGACAATTATGAGATATTACTACAAAATGATGGCAGGTTCCCTTTATGTAGGAAACTAATAGTCAAGGATAATATATGCAATTTAACATCTTTATCGGTTTTGAATGCCTGAGAAAAGCTCTCTCTAATTCAAAGAGCTTTACTGCTATAGTGCTGATATTTCTTGTGAGTTTTAAAAGCATGTCAATCTTCAGAGTGTCACTACTTAACCACTTAAGACCCGGACCAAACTGCAGCTAAAGGACCCGGCCAGGAATTGCGATTCGGCACTGCGACGCTTTAACAGACAATTGCGCGGTCGTGCGACGTGGCTCCCAAACAAAATTGGCATCGTTTTTTCCCCACAAATAGAGCTTTCTTTTGGTGGTATTTGATTACCTCTGCGGTTTTTATTTTTTGCGCTATAAACAAAAATAGAGCGACAATTTTGAAAACAATTCAATATTTTTTACTATAATAAATATCCCCCAAAAATATATTAAAAAACATGTTTTTTCCTCAGTTTAGGCCGATACGTATTCTACATATTTTTGGTAAAAAAAAAAAAAAAAAAAAAAAAAAAATCGCAATAAGCGTTTATCGGTTGGTTTGCGCAAAATTTATAGCGTTTACAAAATAGGGGATAGTTTTATTGCATTTTTATAATTTTTTACTACTAATGGCGGCGATCAACGATTTTTTTCGTCACTGCGACATTATGGCAGAAACTTTGGACAATTTTGACACATTTTTGGGACCATTGTCATTTTCACAGAAAAAAGTGCATTTAAAATGCATTGTTTACTATGAAAATTACAATTGCAGTTTGGGAGTTAACCACAGGGGGCGCTGATGGGGTTATGTGTGACCTCATGTGTGTTTACAACTGTAGGGGGGTGTGGCTGTAGGTGTGATGTCATCGATTGTGTTTCCCTATAAAAGGGATCACACGGTCGATGACGCCGCCACAGTGAAGAACGGGGAAGCTGTGTTTACACACAGCTCTCCCTGTTCTTCTGCTCCGGGGACCGATCGCGGGACTCCATCGGCGATCGGGTCCACAGGTCCCGGAGCTTCGAACCGGGTCGCGGGCCCACGGCTGGGCTTAAAGAGCCATGTACGTGGATGTGCCCAGCCGTGCCATTCTGCCAACGTATATCAGCGTGAAGGGGTCCTTAAGTGGTTAAACTGTTACAAAACCCACAACGGTAAAATCAGTTTGTATATGCAGTAAACAATGCTTGCTATACCAACTGTGGAACCCAAGGGGTGAATCCTCTGCATTGTGCAAAAAGGCTGTTTGAGCCCGTTTTCTCTGATCCTCCCCTTCTTCCACAGTCCCCAACCCATCTCCTGACAGAACAGAGCTTTGGGGACGATTTTCACATGCTCAGTTTGGTGTGTATTGCTAGATAATTTTCGTAGACTGGTGCATGTAATCAGCACTGTCCAGACAGATGGTCAGGGGTTCTTCTGCCTCATAGGACAGTCAAAGTAGAATGAAAACTCCTCCCACAAGCTTTAACCAAGCACTCATAGAAGTCAAAGTACTGCTATATACTGTTAATGAGAACATGTATTTAGCAGTTTACTAAAATGATTGCATTTCCATGTTCTGTGGGAGACCAGATATAGTGAATGCAGGGTCCTGGGTTTAGTAACACTTTAACATTGCCCCAAACCTCTTTGTGGTTATCCATGATGTGTGGAGTAGGGACCTTAAACGCTAAACTCCGCTGAAATGATTTTTCATCTGCTTTATCATTTACAACCATACATTTGCATGGAAATAAATAAAATAGCCCAGACTATTCCACACTGGGTTCTATGACTGATACTCTGTGTTTGCTGATCTTCTCCATGCTAGTCTATGCAGGAAACACTCTCCCCTCACTGGCTGTGATTGACAGCAATGGGAGCCAATGGCCAATGAAGAGGGAGAACCCCCAAAGAGCCGAGGCTCTCGCGCACATTGATGGATCTGGTGGGGCTCAGGTAAGTATTTGGGGGGAGGAGGTTTTTTACCTTTGTACATAGAATGTATGAAGGTAAAAAACCTTGAGCCTTTAGAAACACTTTAATGAATCTGCATTAATTTGTGTCTTTCATATCTGATGTTCACTTTTAACCACTTAAGACCCGGACCTTTAGGCAGCTAAAGGACCAGGCCATTTTTTTTGCGATTCGGCACTGCGTCGATTTAACTGACAATTGCGCGGTCGTGCGACGTGGCTCCCAAACAAAATTGGCGTTCTTTTTTTTCCCACAAATAGAGCTTTCTTTTGGTGATATTTGATCACCTATGCAGTTTTTATTATTTGCGCTATAAACAAAAATAGAGCGACAGTTTTGAAAAACAAAAAATGCATTATACATTGCTTTTTGCTATAATAAATATCCCCCAAAAATATATATAAAAATTTTTTTTCCCTCAGTTTAGGACGTATTCGTATTCTTCTGGTAAAAAAAAAAAAACGCAATAAGCGTTTATCGATTGGTTTGCGCAAAATGTATAGCGTTTACAAAATAGGGGATAGTTTTATTGCATTTTTATAATTTTTTTTTTTTAACTACTAATGGCGGCGATCAGCGATCTTTTTCGTGACTGCGACATTATGGCGGACACTTGGGACAATTTTGACACATTTTTGGGACCATTTTCACAGCAAAAAATGCATTGTTTACTGTAAAAATTACAATTGCAGTTTGGGAGTTAACCACAAGGGGGCACTGAAGGGGTTAAGTGTGACCTAATTTGTGTTTCTAACTGTAGGGGGGTGTGGCTGTAGGTGTGAGGTCATTCATTGTGTTTCCCTATAAAAGAGAACACACGATCAATGACGGTGCCATAGTGAATAACAGGGAAGCTGTGTTTACACACAGCTCTCCCCGTTCTTCAGCTCCGGGGACCAATCGCGGGACTCCAGCGGCGATCGGGTCTGCGGGTCCTGTGGTCACGGAGCTTCGGACCGGGTCGCGGGCGCGCGCCCGCGACCCACGGCTAGGCAGAGGACGTACCTGTACGTGCTTGTGCCCAGCCGTGCCATTCTGCCGACGTATATGTGCAGGAGGCGGTCCTTAAGCGGTTAAAGAGTTTGTTACCCCAGCACTTCATATTCCTGATCTGTACCATGTACTTGTATGAGAAAGTCTCCGGTTCTCTTTGTATTGCTTCCTTTGTGTGAAATTCCTGGTGTTCCTGCCTGACCCTCTGCTTTCCTATTAAAAACTGACCACCCTAAGCAGGATTTCACAGCGTGGTCAGTTCTCTAGCTATGCTGGGAACTCTGTGTACTCTCCTTCAGTAATCAAACTTGTCCTGACAACCCCCTGCTGCACAGCCATTCACTGGGAAGCTCAGTGTGCTGCTGCTTCTCCTCCTTCCAACTCCTATGCAGCTGAGAACAGAGGGAATGCAATCCCTTACAAAAAAAAAAAAAAAAGTATTAATGCTTTTTTTTTTATATCTATACAAAAAGTGTTTTACCTTTCATTTCTATTTGAAACTGAATGGCTTGTTTTACACGATCGTTTACAATCACTTTTAAAACAATGGCTATCCCTGCCCTATACTATAAGTAACTTTAAATCAAATGGAATAGTATCAGAAGTCAAAAGCCAAGCTAGAATATATACTAAAGTGCAAAATGTTGTCTTCAGTCAGATAACAATAGCGATGTCAGGAGACCACCGCAATTTTCTCCACCGTGGCGAATGGAATTGCTGTGGATTAGAAGTAAACTATCTTACATGGAATTTAATTCAGTGTTCTCAATGTCCCTAAAGCCTGTATTAAAGTCAGCTGGAAGTTTATTACGTTCACTTTCAGGAAAACTATTTTAGGTCCCTTTCACACGGGGTGGATCCGTTTTGATGGACTCTGTTTGCTCAGAGGGGGATCGATCCGCTGATCCCTACAGGTCTGTCTCCTCTCACTGTCCTATCAGAGCCCTGCTCTCCTCTATATAGAGATCGGATGAAAATGGACAGCCTGTGTTTTCATCCGATCTGACCCCCTGGACAGAGGCCAGGCCGGTGTCAGCGGATACATATCTGCTGACATCCGCCTCCCCATAGAAGTCAATTTGTGACCGGATCGGATGCGCCTCAAAAAAGGACAGGGGGATCCGATTAATCCGATCATGTGAAAGGGGCCCAAAAAGGATTCCAGCATCATAATGACAAAATGCTGATAGGATCGTCGAACACTCAGGTAGATCTATCCAAATATATGAAGTGCATACAGTTATAGATTTCTTAAAAAAAATAAAAACACATTGCCAGTTCGGTATTCCGCAGAAATCTGCCTATAAAATAATTTGGCACATGACAGCTGAAACCAGGCCTACAGCAGGAGAGCTTTCTCCACATGTTATTCAGCATGGAAGGGTACAAATATAACAGTATTACACCCAAAACTAAAGATGTAATATAATGCAGTTTACCAATCAGATGTTATTGAGGCTCCTCCCCTCTGTTTTTACCTGGTGATCTGGCCAGTAATACACCTCCTGTATTAGAATTCCTACACTCTGGATGAAGGCGCACAGGGGGCACCATTGGACAGCATCATTGTCAGTCTGGGGAGGGCAATGTTAGAAGTACTAGCAGATTTAGATACACTAAACACCTTGACTGCCTTCAGGCCCTTTTCTTCTTTCATACTCTTCCCACCCCAGTTTTTGATATATACCTTTTGATGGATATGCGCACCTTGTCATGGTCCCAGTACTGCTGCCCCACACAATGGCACTTTGTTAGTGACTGGGAAATAAAGGGATTCTGGGAGTGGTTTAGGATTCATAATCTTATCAGTATTTATCCTTTTTCTCTGATCACATTTGTACTTTCATGTACTCTGCAATGAGGGTTTTCTCTCATCATTCGTCCTTTCACATGCAACATTATCAAGATGTGGTTCTTTTATAGCATTTTTGTTGATTATGATGGCTGGATATGTTTCTATTCTTGACATTATGTGATCTACTTCTAGAGAGATAAATATAACCCCCCCCCCCCAAAAAACACAAAACATACACTAAACAAATTGAAGCTAAACTCCAGCTCACACTTTATAAGCAGCAACTGCTACATATTTCTTCCTTTTAGGATCATGGTTTTACATAAAGAAAAGCTGATCACTGGTGGTTGAAAGTGGTTTGTCTCATCCCTGTAACTGCTACTTCTGTAAGAGAGCTTGTTCTTTTGAAAAACAACACTTACTGGCTGGATCACCAGGGGAAAATAAATGAAGGGACTAAAAAAAACAAACACAAAAAACAACAACCACTTAGGCTTCATTTCCACGGACGTTTTTACTGCCACTTTTCTGAGCATTTTTTGCAGCTTAAAAACGGCTCTCCATGTTAGCCTATGGCCTCATGCCCACTATGAAGTTTTTGAGCTGTAGATGGCTGAGACGTTTTTAAGCTGCAAAAAAAAAAACACAGGACTAGTGCGTTCTGAAGCTCCAGCGTTAGAGCTGTAAGGACGTCAGACGCCGGCAAAAGTGATTTAACAAGGCTTAACGCTGTGTTAAGCCTCGTCCTGCGTTTCTTTCTCTATTCGAAAAAATCAATGGTTCCGTATGGGAGCCCATTGATTTGAATAGAGGTCGCACCAGAAGTCGGATCAAGATGATCCGACTTGCGGGGCGACTGGTGTGCAGAGAATCTTGAAGGGTAACCTCCTGCAAATTAAAAAATTTGCGTGAGGTTCCCCCCCAGGATGATTACCAGACCCTTCGGTCTGGTATGGATTTTAAGGGGAACACATACGCTGAAAAAAACGGCGTGGGGGTTCCCCCAAAATCCATACCAGACCCTTATCCGAGCATGCCGCCCGGCCGGTCAGGAATGGGGGTGGGGACGAGCGAGCGCCCATGGGTAGGGGTAGGGGTACGATGTACCCCATACTCATTCACGTAGGGTGTGTGGCAGGTATCTGGGGGCCCCCTTATTAAAGGGGGCTCTCAGATTCTGATAAGCCCATTGCCCGCAGACCCCGACAACCAACGGCCAGGGTTGTCGGGAAGAGACCCTTGTCCCCATCAACATGAGGGCATGCGGCCTGGTAGGGCGTAGGTGTTCCCCTTAAAATCCATACCAGACCGAAGGGTCTGGTATCATCCTGGGGGGAAACCTCACGCAATTTTTTTTTTAATTTGCGCAGTGTTCCCCTTCAATATTCTCTGCACACCAGTTGCCCCACAAGTCGGATCATCTTGATCCGACTTCTGGTACGACCTCTATTCAAATCAATGGGCTCCCATAGGGAACCATTGATTTTCAATAGAAACAGAAAAACGCGGCTGAAAACTAGTGTGGCAAAACGTGCATTGAATTCAATGCAAAACGCGAAAAGAAATCCCGTTAAAAACGCAGCTTTTTTCCTGGCGTCTGTACTAGCTTTACAGCCCATTTTTTAAAACGACCATGGAAATTAAGCCTAAAAAGCAGCCACCAAGACTGAAAGCAAATACTGGGAAATTCAAAAAGAAAATCCAACTGTCATCCACACTAAACTATTGATGAAATAAGGAATCTATAGAAGAAGAAAAAAAAAATATTACATAATTATATAAATCAAAATACAGAGGTGAAACTATTTCACCTGTCAAACATGCTCTGTATGGAATGATCTCAGTTTATTGCCTATATAATTCGAAACAAAAAATTCACTTACCGTCATACGCGATGGATAGCCATGAGGATTCATGATGATGTCGGGGCAGATGCCAGTTTCACAGAAGGGCATATCTTCCTGAGGAACGATCAAACCACACACGCCTGCCGAGAAAATTAAACAAATGTTAAAAGCTGTTAACTGCCCGTTTCAGATGCAAACCAAACAGCAACCATAGTCACCAAGTGCCAATATTATGGATGTCACAAATCAAACAGGTTGCAACATCCCAAGTATCATGTCATTGAATAATTGCACAGAGAACTCACTCCGGCGCTCCAGGCCATTTCATGTGGCCCTCCGCACCTCTCCTGCAGCTGCAAGAAAGCTCCAGCCCTCCTCTGGTCCTCCTCCAGACCACTAGTTTCTGCTTTCAATCAATGCATCCAGCTTCTTCCCAGCAGCAGCATAAGGAAAGGGGGGTGCACTGTGATGTAAGGGAGACTCAACTTCTGATGGTGGGGTGGCTCTTGATATCTAATGTAAGGGGAGGGGATGCGCTGGACATCTAATCTCACAGATACAACCGGCCCTTTGGAGGACAATCATAATGCTGATGCAGCCCACAATGAAATTGAGTTTGACACCCCCCGTTATACAGGATTTATATAGCACCAACAGTTTGCACAGTGCTTTACAACATGAGGGCAGACAGTACAGGTACATTAAAATTCAATACAGGAGGAATCATAGGGCCCTGCTCATTAGAGCTTACAATCTAGAAGAGAAGGTCAAGTGTTAAAAAAGGTAATAACTGTGGAGGGTGAGCTGATGTAGAAAATGGAAATAAAGTTGTTCGGTGTGGGTAGGAAAGGCTTCTCTGAAGAGGAGGGTTTTCGGGGATCGTCTACTCTAAAAGCTAATAGAGTAGGAAATAAAATCGGACAGATTGGGGTAAGGAGTTCCATAGAATTGGAGAGGCTCTGGAAAAGTCATGAAGATGAGCATGGGAGGAGCCGACGAGGGAGCTAGAGAGCAGGAGGTCTTGAGAAGAACGTAGAGAACGACTAGGCTAGTGATGTAGCTGGGGGCTAAATTGTGGATGGCTTTATAAGTAGTTATTATTTTTAATTTAATTCATTGGGTGAGCTGAAGCCAGTGAAGGATTGACAGGGAGGAATAGACACAGAGCGATTGTTAAGGAGGAGTCTGGCAGCAGCATTCATGATGGATTGAAGGGGGGATATAAATCTAGTAATCCCATGATTAAACTTCCACTGTGTGTTGGGGGGGATGCAGTGACCACGAGACTACCTGAACAGATTTAAATAGGTATTCTAACACCCGTCAGTATTTACTGCTGTCTTTCATCCCATTAGGGAGATTCACCCACTTTATTTGTGCTAGTTACTATCGCTCATTGTGTAAGTGAAAGAAAATCTCAAATTTTGGTTTGTTGCCAGAACAGGAATAGAGGGGAAATCCCTCAAATGGAAAACTACTTCCGCTGACAGCTAGAGATTCCGGTTGTGGCTATGGGACAGAAAGTGAAAATAAATCTCCCCTATGGGACAGATGAGGGGAACAGAACAAAAAAAGGACAGAGGTTATAACCCTCCCTTACTCTATACAAAATGAAAATGTTCTGGCTTTCCTTCTACTTTAAGCCACCTACCTGGCATTCAAGCACATTTCACCTAATTAAACAAGAAGCTGTTGATTGACTTAGTAGCTTAAACTCATTAACTTCAGAGGAAGATCCAATGCATTTTCGATAGCTCATCCCTTAATTGCAATCAGCTAGGGTGAGATTATTATTATACAGGATTTATGTAGAATGGTTGTCCAGTTTTATGTATATCTATTGCAAAACTCACCCCCATCGACCATCTCGACACACTTGGTGTCAGATAATGCTGAGACTTTAAGCTCTTTCTGTAGTCTAGTAGTTTACATTAGACCACAGTAGAGCTAAAAGGGTAACCACTTTCCTGGGAAACATTTTTTTATTTGCAAAAAAAATTTAACATACATCTGTGACACAAGCCATTTGGTAATTTATGGTTACTAAAAATTATATATATTTTCTTTTTAACAACTTACAGACTGCCCGCCGTCGTTATACTTTGAAGAGGAATACCGTTATGGTAGCAACTAGCTACCATAACCCCAGGATCCTCACAATCTCTCAAGAAATCTATGATACAGTGGAATATAATGCATCAGAATAATGGAACATTGTATGAGCTTTGCCTCAGACTATTGTAGGAAGGAGACAAATAGTCTGCTACTGGGTCTCCTGCTATTGTCTATTCAATAAAGGTGTTGTGTTTATACTTGGGATAATGTACAATGTACTGTGCTCTCTCCTTGGGACATAGTCGGTGGGTAAGAGGCATGCTCTTAGTCCTCTGCAGAAGCCCCTATCTTGGTTAGGTCTGTCACAGTTTTTACCACAAAACACATCAAGCAATGTAGGATGCAACCATGTTTTTATTCACTCTACAGGTGATATTCGAAAAATTTGAATATCATGTAAAAGTTAATTTCACTAATGTAACTTAAGAGGTGAAACTAATATACGAGATAAACTCATTACATGCAAAGCAAGATAGTTCAAGCTGTGATTTGTCATAATTGTGAGGATTATGGCTTACAGCTCATGAAAACCCCAAATCTCAGAAAATTAGAATATTGTGAAAAGGTGCAATATTCTAGGCTCAAAGTGTCCCACTCTAATCAGCTAATTAAGCCATAACACCTGCAAAGGGTTCGTGATCCTTTAAATGGTTTCTCAGTCTGGTTCAATAGGAATCACAATCATGGGAAAGACTGCTAACCTGACAGGAGAGAAAGCCTCGAAAAGGTAATTGCAAAAGAAGTTGGATGTTCCCAAAGTGCTGTATCAAAGCACATTAATAGAAAGTTATGTGGAAGGGAAAAGTGTGGACAAAAAAGGTGCACAAGCAGCAGGAATGACCGCAGCCTGGAAAGGATTGTCAGGAAAAGGCCATTCAAAAGTGTTGGGGACTTTCACAACGAGTGGACTGAGCCTGGAGTCAGTGCATCAAGAGCCACCACACACAGACGGATCCTGGACATAGGCTTCAAATGTCGTATTCCTCTTGTCAAGGCCACTCCTGAACAAACAACGTCAGAAGCATCTTACATGGGCTAAAGAAAAACAGACCTGGTCTGTTGCTCAGTGGTCCAAAGTCCTCTTTTCTGCATATTAGTTTTACCTTTTAAGTTGCATTAGTGAAATAAATTAACTTTTGCACGATACTCAAATTTTTCGAGTATCACCTGTATGTCCACACCATATACCTTTTGTTATTTCTAACCATTTCAGAATATGAAGTTCTCTTTCACATATGGTTCAAAAATGTGCTGTCATACCAATGTACATATATGAATTGCAATTCATTTCTGCCGTGTGTGTGTGTGTATGTGTATGTGTATGTGTATATATATATATATATATATATATATATATATATATACATATATACATATACACACACACACACACACACACATATATATATATATATATATATAAATAATCAAACTGTGCTGCTACACCACCTATTTATAAATTGTAACACATCCATGTCATGTCATGTATTATATATATATAATTACATAACATTTTGCACATGTATCTATTGCCATGTGTTATACTTATTTTCGATGTTAAAAAAATGTTACATGGTATGTTTATTATCTATTTGTCACTTGCTTCATAGTCCCAAACAAACCCCCCCTTTAAAATTCCGGATTCAGGGATGGAGGCATATGAACACATGTGCCTCAATAAAAGACCCATTTACCCCCTTCTTTCAGCAATAATCACTGTGTTCTCCCTGTGGGGACGTCTCCCATGGCTGCAGGAAAGAAAATCTCTCCGTCTATGGCATTAGGCTTGAAGACCAGCCATAGACGGAGAGATTTTCTTCTGGCATTAGGCCAGTAATATTTTTTGCTCAACGCAAACAGCTCATCCTCTCCACAATACATCTTCCAGTCTTATCAGGATGGGATGACAGCCAGTGAGATTGACCCACTTCCTGTAAGCACTGGCTGTCAGACACACCTCATGGGGGAATGTCATCACACAACCTGGTCTCACAATACTCCTGGACTGAGCGCGCTCACACATCATTAGCTTGGTTCAGTTCAAGGGGGGGGGGGGGGGGAGACAGCTCCTTTCTCTTCTTTCTCAGTTGTGATTGAGCAATAACATCACTAAATTGGCATGAAAAACAGCAGGAATGAAAGGGGTGTAAAGGGTGTTAAAAAAAAAAGAAAAAAAAAAGAAGAAGATCTAGGGGAATGGGAGGGAATTGAGCAGCAGGGAAAGTTTTACCATAAATCTTAAAGCGGTCCTCCACCCTAAAGTGGAGTCCCGCTGATCGGAACCCTCCCCCCCTCCGGTGTCACATTTGACACCTTTCAGGGGGGAGGGGGGTGCAGACACCTGTCTAAAGACAGGTATTTGCACCCACTTCCGGCCACACGATACGGGCGAAAGACGGGCATTCCGTCACATCCCGTCTGTCGCCCGTTGTGTGCTGGGAACACTCGGCTCCCAGCACACAGCGTGTGAGCCAATCGGCGGGCGCAGCGCGACTCGCGCATGCGCCGTAGGGAACCGGGCAGTGAAGCCGCAGCGCTTCACTTCCTGGTTCCCTCAGCGTGGATGGCGGGGGGAGCAGCAGAGTGACGAGCGATCGCTCGTGCTCTGCTGCGATCGGCGCTGGACTCCAGGACAGGTAAGTGTCCTAATATTAAAAGTCAGCAGCTGCAGTATTTGTAGCTGCTGACTTTTAATATTTTGTTCCCATGGCACATCCGCTTTAAGGAAAAAAATAATAATGGGAGGAGAATTAAAAAAAGTCGAGGAAGATCTGCAAGGTCACGTCTACTCCATCATTAAAATAGTATTGGCGTATCAGCTACAAGAAGGATCATTTTAACAATGCCCGAATTCTGTACTTATTACACTTCCCAAAGCAATAATACATTTTGGCTCCCCATGAAATATTATACATTTTATATGACAGAATACTACAGTTTTTGACACTTGAGTATACTGTACATTGTTACTGGACACTGTACTTTTCGTAAACAACTTACGTCTGACACCGTAAAAGGCGAACGTGCACTAAAGGTACCTTGCAAAGAGCCAACCCCTGAGAACCCCTTTTATGTGCCAAGTCGGTTCCCATAGCAGACTGTCGCTGTGTTGTTTGTTTTGTGTGAAAGTGAGTGATAAAAGAACCATGAAATCGACACAGAAAGGCAAAACAGCAGAAAGAAGTGGGGACTCTCCATCATTGCGGCTCCTACCCTCTGCTGACTCGTGTAACAATGGGATCTCCACAGCCATCCACAGATCCAACACAGCTGTGCATTTCATTAGATGAAGGGGCCGAGTGACACAAGTAAATAATTAACTTATTCTGCTCCGCTGACTGTGCCTGGAAGACCAGTCATAGCTGACAGATTTTAATACAAGATAACACAAAAGGGGCATAATGAGCTTAAGATAAGTTATAGTTTGAACTAATGAACGCCAAGATAGGTAAAGATAAAAATGTAATCCCAAAAGACATAAAAACTGAAAACTGTTGCATTCAAGACGGGCATTTCTAAACAATTGGAATGCCAACGCCAATAATATAAAAGTGTACATTGATATAAAAAAAAGAAAAAAAAATTGTATATTTTAGACTTCAAAACTAAAACTTATAAATGTCAAGCAACATGGGAGATTTGTGTGATAACTAGTAGTATAATAATAATAATAATGGCATAATTGGAAATGGCTTAGAGAAACCAAACTATAAAATTACGGTTATGAAAGGCGATTTTCGATTTAAAAAAATTAAGTAAAAAATAAAAAATAAATAGAAAACAAAAGTAATACTATAGAAGCGATCACAAATTAAAAAAAAAAAATTAAAAACACTGCAAAAACATTAATCCTAAAATGTTGCAAATCCTCTTACATTCTCATTAATGACTGTATTTTATAAACTGGAAATCAATAAAATTACAAGACATGTGGTCAATCAAATATAAAAGTAATTATTTTATTTGTTCCCTGTGTAAAAAGTTTAGCTAGAAAGCAAAGTTATGTACTACCGACATTAACATGTTAGTTTATTACAAAAAAGATAAAAATCAAAGTAGTTGTATTAATCAAAAAAAAAAAAAAAAACACCCTGAAATGTGTTTTCTTTTAAAACATCCACACTTAAAGGATTAGTAAAAGAAAAAAAAAATGTTTCCTTTAAAATAACAAACATGTTATACTTACCTCCACTGTGCAGTTCGTTTTGCACAGAGTGGCCCCGATCCACGTCTTCTGGGGTCCCTCGGCGGCTGTCTCTGATCCTCCCCACAAGTACCGACCACAGTTATGCGAGAGAGCTCGCATGGTGGTGATTTATTTGGGGGGCGCGCTCCCGTGATACAGCGAGCAGCTATAGCTGCTCACTGTATCACTCGGCCCGCCCCTCGGCGTGCCGCGTCACTGGATGTGATTGACTGCAGCGCCAGCCAACGGCTGCGCAGCTCTCAATCCATCCGTTCTAGCCAATCAGCGGCCAGGCTGAGTGGCAAAGAGGATCTCGGGACCGCGCACGGGACTTTCCAGGGGTCAGGTAAGTAAAAGGGGGGCCAGCAGCATCAGATGTTTTTTCACCTTAAAGCGGGGGTTCACCCTATAAAAAAATAAATAATTTTTTTTTTCTTCTAGCATAAAATTCGGCATAGTAGCGCGAGCTACAGTATGCCTGTCTTAAATTTTTTATCCCCGTACTCACTGTTATATCGTACATAGAAGATTCCGACTGCCCACGGGGAATGGGCGTTCCAATCCAGACGGAAGGTGATTGACGGCCGGCTCTGGCGCGTCACGCTTCTCCGGAAATAGCCGAAATAGGCTTGGCTCTTCACGGCGCCTGCGCATAGTCTGTGCGCAGGCGCCGTGAAGAGCCGAGACCTACTCCGGCTGTCTTCGGGGAGCGTGATGTGCCAGAGCCGGCTGTCAATCACCCTCCCTCTTGAAAGGAACGCCCATTCCCCGCGGGCAGTCGGAATCTTCTATGTACGATATAACAGTGAGTACGGGGATAAAAAAATTAAGACAGGCATACTGTAGCTCGCGCTACTATGCCGAATTTTATGCTAAAAAGTTGTTCTGCAGGGTGAAACACCGCTTTAATGCATAGACTGCATTAAGGTGAAAAAAAAAATTCTTTACAACTCCTTTAAAGCGGGAGGTTCACCCGAAAAAAATGTTTTAACATTAGATTGAGGCTAATTTTACTAAGCAGAATCGGGTGTTTTTTTTTTTAAATGAATGCAGTACTTACCGTTTTAGAGATCGATGTTCTCCGTGGCATCTGGGTATGATCTTCGGGACTGGGCGTTCCTATTTGATTGACAGCCTTCCGACGGTCGCATACAGCGTGTCACCAGTTGCCGAAAGAAGCCGAACGTCGGTGCGGCTCTATACGGCGCCTGCGCACCGACGTTCGGCTACTTTCGGGAACTCATGACGCGCTGTATGTGACCGTCGGAAGGCTGTCAAATAGGAACTATATATGTGAAAATTCAGCGCAGGTCTATGGATATAATAAATAATGACCTAATGTCAAAATCTATTAGTGTATAGCTGCTGCAGCAAAAAAATGTTAGATGAACAAATGATATAAATTATAAAAATTATAAAAAGGATGATTGCTGCGCTGCTAATATGGTAGACATGTGTACATCATTACTGACATGATAAAGTGAACAATTATACACATCACAAGAAAAGTGCTTATGTGCTAATAAATACAAAAATAAATAGTGCACAGAAAAAAAGTCCATATAGCTATGGTTAGCTAGAGGTTGATTAGACGTGACAAATCTTCATATAAGCACCGAGTAGTGTTGGAAAGCAAATCCACAATAAGTGAAAAACAGCTGATTGGAGCACCTCCACCTTAGGTAAAATTTCCTGCTTACCGAACACCAATTAATAAATCGCATGTAGTACTGACAGGTAACCTCCGTTCCCCAACTAGGTTCTTCCACACCAGATGAAAACAATTGGTAGTCCTTAGCCAGAACGCACTCATGCGTTAAACCCAGGAGTAAAGACAAGAAGGGCAAACATAGAGTAGTACTGCTAACACAGCGATTTATTGATAAAAATAAAATTTATGCACTCACATATCCAAAATAGTAAGTTGGCGTGTATTTAAAATGTAAAGCCGGCCGGCTTGTATAATCCGCTCGTTCCTTCCGGATAGTCGCGGGCAAACAATGATGACGTCAGCACGCCGTTCCTCCCTACGTCGTTTCGTCAATAGAATGACATCCTCCAGGGGCACGAGCGGCGTGCTGACTCGCCACTATTTATGTGCATTCAATGTCGATCGGACCGCCCAGACTTGACTTCCGGGGATCGTGGACATAGATCCGCCATTTTTGATGAGGGATCCTATACTTAATAGTATATATCCCAACTACAAATGAGTGATGGTGCTGGCAATAGTTCCCAAAAACGAATTACATCAAACTATGTGGCAGCTAATCACTATGGCTAAAAATATACAAAGATGTATAATGTCTTACGGTCATTCACATTAATCAGATTGATCCGACATAAATTATGTGCCGCAAACATTTCAACATTAAAAAATACCTAAATTGAAAGGTATGACTTAATATGAGGACACATTCAACTTGAACTTGATACAGGTGCACGCACTTATTATGGTGCAGATCCCATATCTGTTGTTGGTTGACAATGTGACATCATGAATATAAAATATAAAATCGAAACATGAATCGAATCACGGGTATCTATATATAAAATAAAAAATCGAATCAGAGGAGGATCCATATTAGTGAATCCACCTATAGTCCGATTATGTACCCTTCAAAATTGTCCGGTCATATATGGCAGAAAAACGATCGGAACTGTGAAGGAAATTATCCAAAATTTAAAAAATTATTAAAAAAGTTGGCAAGTTAGCAGTATATCAAAATCGAGCCGTGCGGCACACATGTGGTGTACTGCTAGGAACAGAAAAAATAGAAAAAGAGAAAACAAAAAAAATTTATTTAAATGATATATTATAAAGGGAAAAAAAGACTACAAATAGAGATGTATCCATAGGGGAGTCCTGATACCCCGGATGTCAAGTCAGGTTCACAGCATATATTTCAAAGATGGTATTATGCATTCCTATTCTGAAAATGGCCTAACTATTGTCAATAAAAGCGTTGACATCAACGTCTATATTTAATCCATATGGGGTATATGTGCGGACACGGTGTATCCAGGCCATTTCTAGCCTGGACAGTTCTCTTACTAGAGAACCACCTCTCCAATGGGCATCATATTTATCTATGCCCAGGAATAACGTTCCCTCAGGATTCCTATTGTGACACAAATCATAATGATGTGATACTGAGTGATTTGGGAACCCTGATCTTATATTGGTTACATGTTCTCCCAATCTAACCTGCATGGACCTCTTGGTTCGGCCTATATACTGCAGCCCACAAGGGCACTGCAGCAAATAGACCACACCCGTTGAGCTGCAGGTGATGAATGGTTCGATGGTATGCTCTCTCAACGTGCTAGTTGACACAAACTTTAAAGTTTTTTTAGATGCAACTTTGTTTAATGTGCAGATTTGACATCTGCGACATTGATGGTATCCAGAGATACCCCTCTGAAAAAAAGAGACCTTTTTCGTAGGTGGATCAACAACATTTGGTGATATTTTGTCCCTTAATGAGGGGACACCTCTGAATACAATCTGGGGGTTAGCAGGGAGAAAAGTGCTGATTAACCTGTCATTATCCAGCAAATGCCAGTGCTTTTTAATGATCTTCTTGATAAGGTAATGCTGGGTAGAATAACTGGTAACAAATGGTATAGTAGGGCCCTCCCTGCGTGACCTAATAGAGGAATCTAAAAGTTTAGAGCGGTCAATGTCAGCAACCTCTTTCCTTACAGTATCTAAGTCACTAGATTCATAACCCTTCTCAACTAGTCTGGTTTTAAGGACTTCAGATTGGGTTTGATAATCTTCAAGAGACGTGCAGTTCCTCCTCATTCTGATGAATTGGCTCTTGGGTACAGAGTTGAGCCAATTTCTATGGTGGCAACTCCCCACCGGAATAAAGGAGTTCCTGTCAGTCTTCTTGAAGTATGTTTGTGTTTGAAAGCTACCTCCCTTCTTATTGATGGTAAGGTCAAGAAAGTTGATTGTTTCTTTATCCATCTCGTGAACGAGATGGATCCCCCTATTGTTGTTATTTAGGGAACCTATAAACTCATCAAGTTGGGGCCCAGTGCCATTCCATAGGAGGAGGATGTCGTCGATATACCTTGCCCACAACAAAATGTGTGGGTTCCGGTCCTTATAGACGACATCCTCCTCCCATTTGGCCATGAATAAGTTGGCAAGACTCGGCGCATATTTTGCGCCCATGGCGACACCTCTAATTTGCTGGTAGTAATTTTGATTGAACCAGAAATAATTGTGTCCGGCAGCGTATTCCAAAAGTTCAATCAAATAATCTCTCTGTACTAGAGGTACATCAGAGAGAGCATCTAGATAGTATTTGACAGCTGATATACCCAACTTGTGTGGAATAATGGTATATAATGAACTTACATCAGCCGTCACCAGCCAGGTATCATCACTAGGCTGAATCTGAGACAGCATATTGATAACCTGCTTGGTGTCTTTCAAATATGATGGCATCTGTTGGACCAAGGGTTGTAAGAAATGGTCGATATACTTGCCCACCCTGGACGTAACCGAGTCTATGCCACTGACTATCGGGCGTCCAGGGGGGCAAGTAAGACTTTTATGAATCTTTGGCAAGCAGTAGAGAATTGGGGTTCTAGGTGCCCTGGGAATAAGAAATTCACGTTCTTTCTCACTTAGTATACCTAGATCAAAGCCTTTCTTAATTAACACCTCCAATTCATTTTGGTATAGATTCACTGGGTTACCCCTAAGAAGTGAATAGGTATTTCGATCATCAACCAATTTCATGGTACCTTCGATATAGTTCGAACGGTCCATGACAACAATTCCTCCTCCCTTGTCCGCTGGGCGGATGACCAATTGGCTATTATTACATAGGGAGTCAAGACCCTTAATTAATTCCTGGTCCATTTTGTGATTGGTTACCTTGATGGTTTCCAAATCCCTGAGTACAACATCCCTAAAGACCCTGAGGGATGGTGCCAACGTCCCTGGAGGGTTCCATGTGGATGCATTAGCCAACCCTGAGTGGATAAAGGAATGTTGAGTTATAACTTTATCTTGATTAGGGAGGCCAGCGAAATATCGCTTGATATTAATTTTCCGTATATAACGATGAACGTCCATATACGTGGAAAATTTATTCATTTTTTTGGGGGGGGGCAAATTTGAGTCCTCTATCCAACAATGACAGTTCCGGTTGTGTCAAAGTGTGGGAACTCAAATTATAAATGCCCAGATCCCCTACATCCTTTGTTTCTTTGGGTCTTGTTCTCCTCCCCCCTCTGCACCCTCTTTGTTTTCTACTGGTCTTTTCACACCGTGATTGACCCTGGGAAAACCCCATTGATCGTTGGTACGAGTGTCTAGTTGGTCTAAAGGGAAGTCTTTTGAGGGGCCTAACCTATAGAGTTCCTGAATCTGGTTAGCCCTTTCATAGTCTAATTGACTGATATTGCGTGGTCCATCTCTATCCCTTAGTGGATAAAATTGGTTTCTCACATCAGTATCACTGTCATCATCATAGTCGTCTCCACCTCCACCTGTATGGTGACGAATACCATGATGACTTGTACTTCCCTGGTTGGGGCCATAGTAATGGCCTTCAGCACCATGTCTTGCATTGCCTCTTTCTCTCCTTGGGGAGTCACTATAATGGTGATATTGGCCCTGGTAATAAGTACTTCCATTACGTTCTGTGTTACCCACATATTTACCATGAGATGGTTTGACCCAACCCGAGCTGTGTTCTTGATGGTAATTATTGGGAAAGGTACCAGTTGTTTTGTTTGGAAGTATATGTGGAGTCTTATTCACCTTTTTGGCAATCTTTTTCTTTTTAGGGGTCTTGCCTTGATCTTTATTAACCCTCGGAGTTTGTGGGAGAGTGACCCTTGTGATTGGGGTCTCCTCACCCTGCATGATGGCTTCCATTCGGGAGTTTGATTCAGAATGTTCCTCAGCAGCCAGTTTCTTCTGCCATTCAAAAACTAGACTCGATTGGTAGTCACTGAAATCTCTATTATACTTTTTCTTTTTCTTTATTTTCTGTTCCTTTTCTTCTCTATCTAAAAAAAATTCTTTACAACTCCTTTAAAGCGGGAGGTTCACCCGAAAAAAATGTTTTAACATTAGATTGAGGCTAATTTTACTAAGCAGAATCGGGTGTTTTTTTTTTTAAATGAATGCAGTACTTACCGTTTTAGAGATCGATGTTCTCCGTGGCATCTGGGTATGATCTTCGGGACTGGGCGTTCCTATTTGATTGACAGCCTTCCGACGGTCGCATACAGCGCGTCACCAGTTGCCGAAAGAAGCCGAACGTCGGTGCGGCTCTATACGGCGCCTGCGCACCGACGTTCGGCTACTTTCGGGAACTCATGACGCGCTGTATGTGACCGTCGGAAGGCTGTCAAATAGGAACGCCCAGTCCCGCAGCCCATACCCGGAAGCAGCGGGAGAACATCGATCTCTAAAACGGTAAGTACTGCATTCATTTAAAAAAAAAAACACACCAGATTCTGCTTAGTAAAATTAGCCTCAATCTAATGTTAAAAATTGATTTTTTTGGGTGAACCTCCACTTTAAGCTGGCCATACATTATAAACATTTCCTATTCACTTTCCTTTCGATTTATCTTCAACTATGTAGTGCAAGGGCCTGCCCGATTGCATACAAGTATAAAGTGTTGAGGTTTGACCCCATAGCATATGGTTTTGGTAAATCGAAAGTTGTACAAGAAAATTGTATAAACGAATGGCCAGCCTAAGATGTTGTTTATACTACTTTTTAATAAACACGTTTAAAACCTAAAAAAGATAAAAAAAATTATAAAAATAAAATAAAAAATAAGGCAATTTTGTTTTTAAATCACAAATAATTTACCAAGCTCTACCAAGAAAACAGTCGTCAACTCCTTTACATTTACAACATGGTTTTAGAATTATCATGTGAATATGAATGCCGTTCATAAAATTGTGTGAAAAAAAATATTAAGTTAATAACAACTGTCTGTTAAAATAATAAAAATGGCAAACTGTGCTATAACCCCCCCCCCCCCCCCCCCCCCCCCCGATGTAATGCTACTATTTCACCGACTGAAAACTTTGAAAAAAAAATATTTTTATCAACAAAAGTTTCAAAGACCAAAACTCCTACCGTGTATGTGCATGCGAAAAAACAAAAAACAAAAAAAAAAAAACAATTTCTCGATTTAAACAAGACTACTTTGCTGCATTTGATCGCTTCCTAGATAAGCAATGGGCTTCTGATGTCAACTGTTTTTTTTAAAGTGGAAAACGCAAAAGACTTTAGTTAACTCGGTCGAGGAAAGCTTGTCTGTGTTAAAGCGGAGAAAAATGTTATTAGCAATCTAGTTTAAATATGGGTTTTGTAGAGGCAGCAAGGACAATAAAGTTGGTACACAGCTTTCCCAGAAGCCCCTAAAAGACTGTGAATTACACATTTGCATAGCAGTAAGCACACAAAAGCTCGATTAATTGAAAAACCCCACAATGCTCCTGCCCCATTATAAAACCACCACAGGAACTTGACAAAATACACACCAACTGCAAGAAAGCAGTGCTGGAGGAACAATGTGTGTTTGGTTTGGCCCAGTCAGAAAACACAACTGTAATTTTATTCCGTGCAGTAAAACGTAGAAAGACAGAGCTCCTCTGAAGAATGTGCTGGAAGGTCGGCAGGTCACAGAGCTCGAGGGTGATCTAAATATTTGCCAACCTTCCAAATGAGCATTTAATATGGAATTCATAGAAGGGACCCAGAAAAGCAAAAATAAACTCTACCGAGTGAAGAGCTGCCCAACCACTCCTACTTCATCCTGCAACTTGCCAATTAGCCTGTCACTTTAAAAAAGGGACAATCTATAAAGGATGGCTCATTTATGAGAAAATCTCACCACTTATTGCTTTCAAAAGCTATTATAAAAGGGACACACAAGACAAGAGTCTTTATTCAGGCTGGCAATATCAAACCTCGGTTTAGGACATTTCTAAACGCATATTAAATCATACAATGATTTTTCAATGGTGTTTACCTATGGTCAATTTAGCGGTGTTTAGAAAAAAAAACTGTGCATCCAGGAACCAAGTAGACAATCTAAATGCGACTAAACGTGCCTAAAACTTTAAAGCATGGACATCTAAACACACGAAAAATGTATTTGGAAGGCGTAGAACAGGGGTGTCAAACTCAATTTCATCGTGGGCCGCATCGGCATTATGATTGCCCTCAAAAGGGCCGGTTGTATCTGTAAGATTAGAATTCCAGTGCATCCCCTCTCCTTACATTAGATGTCAAGAGCCACCCCACCATCAGAAGTTGAGTCCCCCACTCTTCCTTACATCACAGTGACCCCCTTTACTTATGCTGCTGGGAAGAAGCTGGATACATTGCTTAAAAGCAGAAAGTAAGGGTCTGAAGGAGGACCAGAGGAGGGCTGGAGGTGCAAGGGCCACATGAAATGGTCTGGAGGGCCAGATTCGGCCCACGGGCCTTGTGTTTGACACCTATGGCGCAGAAGTTGTTTATCCCAGAAGACTTTTCCTGTACTTAAAAAAGCTATATGGAGGAGTGGAAAGGCCTGAAGCCTTGGGCCCTAGTTGCAATATCAGGGTCTATTTACACTAGCCACAGCAACACGTCTCAGGGCCAGGACAAAACAACAAACAATTGGAAACCACCACAACCTATAACTAGTCTTTGCAGCAAGGAGCACTTGAAAGGGCAAAGCAAATTTAAAAGACACATACAAAAGTTCCCACCTCCCTTACCAGCTAGCCTGCAACAAGACTAAAATTGGCCCTGTTTTTTCCTTTTCTTGTTAAAAAAATTGGCCCTGTATATGCAAACGTGTGTAAGTGGCAGTGGCCATGTCAAGGCACCATAGTTTATTGAAGTCCTAAAGTATAGTACACACTAATAGTTTTTTTCGTTAAACCCACCGGCTCAGATGGGAGCCGGTATACTAATAATCTGATGTTATTACAGCGGAGCTATTGTATTATGATGGGGGACTGCCCCCTCAGAACACTTCAGTCATCGCTCTCAGCCATTGGCTTAGAGCTCCGATTGGGAGGCTGTTGGCTGCTGGTTTTCTGACAGGCCAGCTGTCATACACAGGGGCCAAATGTCAGGCAGTTTTTATAGAACCAACCCAAGTCATCCTACAACGGCCTGTGTACTAGGCTTTACCCTATAATTTTGAGAGTCTCCAAAATTGGAGCACATATAGCAGTTGGATAGATTAGGGCTGGTGTGCCTGGTGGGAGCCCACACCTCCTTAAAAAGGTATAGGGTGGCATGGGACACTCAGCAAGGGAACAATGGCAGCTGAAGGTATCTTGTGCATACCTGTATCAATCCATTAACTACAAACTGGCAACCACCAGAGCCAAGATACACACCACCGTTCTTTGCTGGCTCGCCATATTGGTAAAGGCAGGGCTTTGCTTCCTTATTCCTGTTGACCTGATGATGAATGGTAGAATATCCAAGAAGCAGCAGGAAGCCCAGATCCAAAGAATCAAGGAAGCACACAAAGGGTGTTCTTTGCACTGCCAGTCCTCGGGCACAACTTTGGCTGCAGCTAAAACAGAGAGCAGCACAGAAGTGATGGCACTAAATCACCCTCCAAATCTCCCAACCCCAGTAGCCTGAAGCAGCAGGGCCTTAGCTCTCACACTGCAGATATGCAGCTATGAGGCTACAAAACCAGGGTGCATAGGCAGGGGAGGGGCACTGCTGTTTTGCATGAGGAATTCGGGACAAATGTAAATTTCCACTGTACTGTGCGAGATCAATATTTCTAGGTGTTACTTTGAAGTGTGCAGATATTTACATTTTCGAATTTAAGTCCACTTTGCTTCTCATTTATTGAGCTTCCAAAATTAGCAAAACACAAAATTCTGCTAAACCAACATGCAAAGAGATGTTAAACTTGGACTGCTGTTGTACTTTTTTTTTTTTTTTTTACAGAGTGTCACGGCCAGCCACGCCCCCTAACAGTTATAAGTCCCTAGGACACACTTAACCCCTTTAACGCCCCCTACAGGTTAACCCCTTCACTGCCAGTGTCATTTTTACAGTAATCAGTGCATTTTTATAGCACTGTTCTCTTTAAAAATGACAATGGTCCCAAAATGGTGTCAAAAGTGTCCGATGCGTCTGCCATAATGTCGCAGTCATGATAAAAATTGCCGATTGCCGCCATTACTAAAAAAAATATTAATAAAAATGCCATAAAACGATCCCCTATTTTGTAGACGCTATAACTTTTGCGCAAACCAATAAACGCTTATTGCAATTTTTTTTACCAAAAATATGTAGAAGAATACGTATCGGCCTAAACCGAGGAAAAAATATGTTTTTTTTTATAAATTTTTTTTGGGGGGGGGGGGATATTTATTGTAGAAAAAGTAAGAAATATTGAATTTTTTTCAAAATTGTTGCTCTATTTTTGTTTATAGGGCAAAAAATAAAAATCGCAGAGGTGATCAAATACCACCAAAAGAATGCTCTAATTGTGGGGAAAAAAGGATGTAAATTTTGCTTGGGAGCCACGTTGCATGACCGCGCAATTGTCAGTTAAAGCGACGCAGTGCCCAATTGCAAAAAGTGGCCAAATGGTACGGGGCTTAAAGGTGTTGTAAAGGTATTTTTTCCCCCCTAAATAGCTTCCTTTACTTTAGTGCATTCCTCCTTCACTTACCTCATCCTACCATTTTGCTTTTAAATGTCCTTATTTCTTCTGAGAAATCCTCACTTCCTGTTCTGTCTGTAACTCCACACCGTAATGCAAGGCTTTCTCCCTGGTGTGGAGAAAGCCTCTTGAGAGGGGAAGGGGGCGAGCAGGAGTGTCAGGACACCCACTAACACACAGCTCCTTTCTCTATCTGCAAAGTAGAGAGTGTCCCGACTTGCCTGCTCGCCCCCTCAAGAGGCTTTCTTCACACCAGGGAGAAAGCCTTGCATTACTGCGTGTAGTTACAGACAGAAGAACAGGAAGTAAGGATTTCTCAGAAGAAATAAGGACATTTAAAAGCAAAATCGAAGGATGAGGTAAGCGAAAGAGGACTGCACTAAGGTAAAGGAAGCTATTTAGGGATTTTTTTTTTTTACCTTTACAACCCCTTTAAGTTGTTAATTTACAGCATTTTTTTCCCACACAGTAATTTCTATAAAATATATATATATATATAAGGGCTGTGCAAATTAACTTTTAATTAATCGATTAATCTTTAATTTTTTTGATCTATTAAAATTATTTTTATTGGTACTCACCTCTCCGCCAGCTTCTGGGTCCATCTGAAGGGCTCCTTTGCTGTGCCTTCATATCTGCATGCCGGTGGGACCTTACTATCTGCCACACGCAAGGGCTGTTACACTTCCCTCTATCAACCTGGGATTCTACAACCATCCACTGGGAGTTGTGATAGTTCCCTTCATCGGACATCTACATGCCGACGGACTGATGTTAACCTCTCCTCATCTGGATTCAGCAGTGGTATCGTTGTACACATTTTTATACCAGTATCATACTTGGCTACATGTTTTTATGACTGCTTCTGCTACCCTTTGGTATTACTCGCACCATTTTTACAGTTTATGTAGCTACATCGATTTTATCTCCAGTGCAATATTTATTTTGTTACCTACTAGAAGACTATAAAAGTTTTAATGCTATTCCCATCGAGCGCTGCCTTTGTGTGTTTTTTGTATCCTGCTATCCATTTTTCCAGTGGTTGGTAGCTGCACTGGGAATCAGCCTGCAAGGAGATCAGATAAAAGTAGTTGGATCTGTATGTGCGTTATAATGAATCGAAATGAGTCGATTAATCGATAAAAAAAAAAAAAAAACGATTAATCGAACAGAAAAATTTTGATCAGTAACAGCCCTAATATTATAATATAATACACACTCGCGCGTCATAGGTGGTGGGGGTTGGGGAAAGCGAGCCCAAAAACTATGTATGGGGGAAGAAGAGTAGAAACCTTGCAATTGGTGTCTCAAGGAGATACAAGAGATCTGAGGGCAAGTCAATCACCAGAATTTATAAAAATGAAATCACTCCTGGGTGGACGGTCAATGTTGAAAGGAGTAGACGTTTAAACAAAACCAGTTAAGAAATTAGAATTGATAACTCTTAGCAAATGAACAAACCAAAAAGAAAGCAATGGCTCGCAGCCATCAATCCTTACATGCAATGTATTCTAGCCAAAGACAGAAAGGGAATCCGTCTTTAAAACCAACACCTTCCCTGGCTTGCCAGCTTTTCCAAAAGACCTACACACTTTGTGAATGCCAGATAAGGAATCCGCTTCCTAAACACCCAGATTTGCTTTTTGGAGCCTTTCCTCTAAAGTTGTACAACGTGAAGGAGAATAAGAGAGCGAGTCTGCTGAGGCTTTGATGTAAAGAAACCAATATATGACTGCTCTTTAAGAGCATTTCTCAGTCTGTCATGTGAAAACGGATTAGCACCTCCAACAAAGATCTGCAGATCAGAGGGGTGAGCACTGATGCCTAGAGGTATTAAATGGGTGGAGAAGTGAGGATTTCAATTCTTGCTGGCTGGAAAGACGGGGAAATGTTTTATTTTATGTTTCTAAAGTAGGGGACTGGCCCAGCCACCTTTTATACTACTAAAAAAAAAATCTGCTACTTGCACAATTCATTTTAACAAGTTAAAGTTCTACAATCATAGTCTAAAACAATACAAGTGAGTATGTGCGCACACAGTATCTCACATTTTTGTAAATATTTTATTATATCTTTTCATGTGACAACACTTTACTACAAAGGAGTATACATCTTGCATAACAGTGTAAATTTGCTGTCCCCTCAGAATAACTCACACACAGCCAATAATGTCTAAACTGCTTGCAACAAAAGTGAGTACACCCCTAAGTGAAAATGTCCAAATTTGGCCAAGCTATTTTCCCTCCCTGGTGTCATGTGACTCGTTAGTGTTACAAGGGTCTAGGTGTGAATGGGGAGCAGGTGTGTTACATTTGGTGTTATCGCTCTCCAGAGGTGGCTCTCTAATTAGGCGGTAGCCTAAGGCCTCGCATTTACAGGGGCCTCGCGGCCACCTAAATTGCCTGTGATCGATACTAATTTTGGCGCCATCGGATCTCTCCATTACTCTTCTCTCTTTATCACCTCCCCCTCTTGATGGTTGAGGAGGGTGCCCTGGAAGTGGTGCCGATTACCCGTGTGCTAGATCCGTGCATTTTCTGCAGCCATTTTTCTTGCTTAAAGCGGGGGTTCACCCTTAGAGGGCACTTTTCCCCCTTAGATGAATGCTCGTTTTTACTAGGGGAATCGGCTATTTATTTTAAAATATGTGCAGTACTTACCCGTTTACGAGATGCATCCTCTCCGTCGCTTCCGGGTATGGGCTTCGGGAATGGGCGTTCCTTCTTGATTGACAGTCTTCCGAGAGGCTTCCGACGGTCGCATCCATCGCGTCACGATTTTCCGAAAGAAGCCGAACGTCGGTGCGCAGGCGCAGTATAGAGCCGCACCGACGTTCGGCTTCTTTCGGCTACGAGTGACGCGACGGATGCGACCGTCGGAAGCCTCTCGGAAGGCTGTCACTCAAGAAGGAACGCCCGCTCCCGAAGACCCATACCCGGAAGCGACGGAAGAAGATGCAGCTCGAAAACGGGTAAGTACTGCTCATATTTTAATACAAATAGCCGATTCCCCTAGACCGAACGAGCAGGAAGCTAAGGGGATAAAAAATTTTTTTTTACAAATGGGTGAACTCCCGCTTTAAATTATTTTTCCCCATTATAGATGTGAGTGGGGGGGCCTCTTGTCTAAGTTTTTCCTAAGGCCTCACAAAGCCTAGAGCCGCCTCTGTCACTGGAAGTTCAACATAGCACCTCATGGCAAAGAACTCTGAGGATATGAAAAAAATAATTGTTGCTTGACAAAGATGACCTAGGCCAGGCATCCTCAAACTACGGCCCTCCAGCTGTTGTAGAACTACACATCCAATGAGGCATTGTAACACACTGATATTCACAGACATGACTAGGCATGATGGGAATTGTAGTTCCTGAACAACTTGAGGGCAGGGCTGTGGAGTCAAAGGAAATTTTGGGTACCTGGAGTCGGAGTCAGCAAACAATGCACCGACTCCAACTCTGACTCCTATTTAGTTTAGATTGTTGGAACATCTAGGAGTCAAAACATTTATCTACTGACTCCACAGCCCTGCTTGAGGGCCGTAGTTTGAAGACCCCTGACCTAGGCTATAATAAGATTGCCAAGACCCCGAAACTGAGCTGCAGCACGATGGCCAAGACCATACAGCGGTTTTGCCACACAAGCCAATTCTGACAATTCTCTCCTACATGTAAAAATTATAATTTTTTTGCTAGAAAATTTCATTGAACCCCCAAACATTACATATTTTTTTTTTTTTTTTTAGCAGAGACCCTAGAGCAGGGATATGCAATTAGCAGACCTCCAGCTGTTGCAGAACTACAAGTCCCAAGAGGCATAGCAAGACTCTGACAGCCACAAGTATGACACCCAGAGGCAAAGGCATGATGGGACTTGTAGCTTTGCAACAGCTGGAGGTCCGTTAATTAGTGGGAATGCTTTAATAAGCATTCCCAGTATTGATATTCGTTTTTTATTAGTGGGAATGCTTTAATAAGCATTCCCAGTATTGATATTCGTTTTTTATTATTAGTGGGAATGCTTTAATAAGCATTCCCAGTATTGATATTCGTTTTTTATTATTAGTGGGAATGCTTTAATAAGCATTCCCAGTATTGATATTTAGTGGGAATGCTTTAATAAGCATTCCCAGTATTGATATTTAGTGGGAATGCTTTAATAAGCATTCCCAGTATTGATATTCGTTTTTTATTATTAGTGGAAATGCTTTAATAAGCATTCCCAGTATTGATATTCGTTTTTTATTATTCTTAATTTTAATTTTAATTTTATTCCGTACGTTTTTTGGCTCTGCGTAACTTCTGCATACTTTGAGCTATTGAGACCATTCAACTATTAAAATGTTCGTCTCGTTCAGCTAACGATGGGACTTCTTCAAGTTTTTTTGTACTATTTATACTTTTTAAAATATTAAGCTTTTAGACACTTTTTTTTAACATTGAAGTCAATGAGAACATCCTTTTTACCGCTTCAAAACACACGTTCTGCCAAAAGTTTCAGCTCCTTCATACTTTCACTTACAGACACCAAACAAACTTTAAAGCGGTCACAAAATATTCAGCTATCCAAACATGACTTTTTAGATTGATATCTTTTACGGTTTTTGTGAAAACGCAATTTACGTTTAGTGATATTTTATCGGTTATAATGTAATCCTATGGAGCAGGTTTAGAGTGTGTCATGTGACCTTTAGAGTGGAGATCATCCACAAAAAATATTATCTTTAAAAAAAGGGGGAACAAATTGCTCTCACGCCCACAAGATCTACTTGTCATACACAATTTATATATCAAAACGTAGGTATGCTTGTCTGGTTTCAGGCAATGTGATCAGTTTTGTGATACGTATTTTAGTTTTAGTTCCAGGAGCTTCTAAAGGACAAGAGTCATGTTAAAAAGTCTAAAAAATGTTTCTGCAAAACACACAAAGACGCTCTTTTCTAAATCGCTGTCATGGCCACAATTTTAAGTTTATCAACATAAATTTCATATCGATGCGTTCACAAGGGCCGTGTCTTTCAAACGGTGAAGTCGCTGTATCGATCGCATGTACGGTTGTGGATTTATTACGTTTTGTTTGGAGGCGTAATTAATGTATTGGTCTGTGAATTAAAAGGCGTTTGTAATGGAATTTCTTTCCATAATTAGCTTTCTACCTCAGTGCAATATTCCTCCTCACTGACCTGGGGGGAGGAGAAACCTCTTGAGGGGGGAGGGGCGACCAGGAAGTCAGCATACTCTCTACTTTGCAGATAGAGAAAGGAGCTGTGTGTCCTAAAGATAGTGTAGTGGTTATGGTGAATGGCTTTGGTGCGGGCTCAGCTATTCAGCATTCCCACTCGCATTTTCCTCAGGAAATGCATTTTCTAGTTCTTTTTATTCTTATCCTTTATTCCGTACGTTTTTTGGCTCTGCGTAACTTCTGCATACTTTGAGCTATTGAGACCATTCAACTATTAAAATGTTCGTCTTGTTCAGCTAACGATGGGACTTCTTCAAGTTTTTTTGTACTATTTATACTTTTTAAAATATTAAGCTTTTAGACACTTTTTTTTAACATTGAAGTCAATGAGAACATCCTTTTTCCCGCTTCAAAACACACGTTCTGCCAAAAGTTTCAGCTCCTTTATACTTTCACTTACAGACACCAAACAAACTTTAAAGCGGTCACAAAATATTCAGCTATCCAAACATGACTTTTTAGATTGATATCTTTTACGGTTTTTGTGAAAACGCAATTTACGTTTAGTGATATTTTATCGGTTATAATGTAATCCTATGGAGCAGGTTTAGAGTGTGTCATGTGACCTTTAGAGTGGAGATCATCCACAAAAAATATTATCTTTAAAAAAAGGGGGAACAAATTGCTCTCACGCCCACAAGATCTACTTGTCATACACAATTTATATATCAAAACGTAGGTATGCTTGTCTGGTTTCAGGCACTGTGATCAGTTTTGTGATACGTATTTTAGTTTTAGTTCCAGGAGCTTCTAAAGGACAAGAGTCATGTTAAAAAGTCTAAAAAATGTTTCTGCAAAACACACAAAGACGCTCTTTTCTAAATCGCTGACATGGCCACATTTTTAAGTTTATCAACATAAATTTCATATCGATGCGTTCACAAGGGCCGTGTCTTTCAAACGGTGAAGTCGCTGTATCGATCGCATGTACGGTTGTGGATTTATTACGTTTTGTTTGAAGGCTTCGATAACTGATTTTGTGTGTGGATGAAAGCGTTTCTAATGGTATTTTGATTCCCTAAACAGCTTTCCTTACCTCAGTGCAGTCCTCCTCCCCCACCTCATGTGTAGAAAGCCTCTTGAGGGGGGAGGGGCGACCAGGCAAGTCAGGACACTCTCTATATTGCAGATAGAGAAAGGAGCTGTGTGATATTAGGCTTTATAAGTACTGAAGGAACACTGCTTGTATGTCCTAAAGATAGTGTAGTGGTTATGGTGAATGGCTTTTGTGCGGGCTCAGCAATTCAGCTATTCAGCATTCCCACTCGCATTTTCCTTAGGAAATGCATTGTCTAGTTTTAATTTTAATTTTATTCCGTACGTTTTTTGGCTCTGCGTAACTTCTGCATACTTTCAGCTATTGAGACCATTTAACTTTTAAAATGTTCGTCTCATTCAGCTAACGATGGGACTTCTTCAAGTTTTATTGTACTATTTATACTTTTTAAAATATTAAGCTTTTAGACACTTTTTTTTAACATTGAAGTCAATGAGAACATCCTTTTTCCTGCTTCAAAACACACGTTCTGCCAAAAGTTTCAGCTCCTTCATACTTTCACTTACAGACACCAAACAAACTTTAAAGCGGTCACAAAATATTCAGCTATCCAAACATGACTTTTTAGATTGATATCTTATACGGTTTTTGTGAAAACGCAATTTACGTTTAGTGATTTTTTTATCGGTTATAATGTAATCCTATGGAGCAGGTTTAGAGTGTGTCATGTGACCTTTAGAGTGGAGATCTTTGAAAACAAAAATTATCTTTAAAAAAAGGGCGAACAAATTGCTCTCACGCCCACAAGATCTACTTGTCATACACAATTTATATATCAAAACGTAGGTATGCTTGTCTGGTTTCAGGCAATGTGATCAGTTTTGCGATACGCATTTGACTTTTAGTTCCAGGAGCTTCTAAAGGACAAGTGCCTCAAACGCCCTCCCATTGACCGTCATGTTAAAAAGTCTAAAAAAAATTCCTGCAAACACACAAAGACGCTCTTTTCTAAATCGCTGGCATGGCCACAATTTTAAGTTTATCAACATAAATTTCATATCGATGCGTTCACAAGGGCCGTGTCTTTCAAACGGTGAAGTCGCTGTATCGATCGCATGTACGGTTGTGGATTTATTACGTTTTGTTTGGAGGCGTAATTAATGTATTGGTCTGTGAATTAAAAGGCGTTTGTAATGGAATTTCTTTCCATAAATAGCTTTCTACCTCAGTGCAATATTCCTCCTCACTGACCTGGGGGGAGGGGAAACCTCTTGAGGGGGGAGGGGCGACCAGGAAGTCAGCATACTCTCTACTTTGCAGATAGAGAAAGGAGCTGTGTGTCCTAAAGATAGTGTAGTGGTTATGGTGAATGGCTTTGGTGCGGGCTCAGCAATTCAGCATTCCCACTCGCATTTTCCTCAGGGAATGCATTTTCTAGTTTTAATTTTATTATTCCGTACGTTTTTTGGCTCTGCGTAACTTCTGCATACTTTGAGCTATTGAGACCATTCAACTTTTAAAATGTTCATCTCGTTCAGCTAACGATGGGACTTCTTCAAGTTTTTTTGTACTATTTATACTTTTTAAAATATTAAGCTTTTAGACACTTTTTTTTAACATTGAAGTCAATGAGAACATCCTTTTTCCTGCTTCAAAACACACGTTCTGCCAAAAGTTTCAGCTCCTTCATACTTTCACTTACAGACACCAAACAAACTTTAAAGCGGTCACAAAATATTCAGCTATCCAAACATGACTTTTCAGATTGATATCTTTTACGGTTTTTGTGAAAACGCAATTTACGTTTAGCGATTTTTTCAGAAAATGGAATCGGTTATAATGTAACCCTATGGAAGGGATTTAGAGTGTGTCATGTGACCTTTAGAGTGGAGATCTTTGAAAACAAAAATTATCTTTAAAAAAAGGGCGAACAAATTGCTCTCACGCCCACAAGATCTACTTGTCATACACAATTTATATATCAAAACGTAGGTATGCTTGTCTGGTTTCAGGCAATGTGATCAGTTTTGTGATACGTATTTTAGTTTTAGTTCCAGGAGCTTCTAAAGGACAAGAGCGACAAAACCACTCTCATTGACCGTCCATGTTAAAAAAATTTAAAATTTTCCTGCAAAACACACAAAGACGCTCTTTTCTAAATCGCTGGCATGGCCACAATTTTAAGTTTATCAACATAAATTTCATATCGATGCGTTCACAAGGGCCGTGTCTTTCAAACGGTGAAGTCGCTGTATCGATCGCATGTACGGTTGTGGATTTATTACGTTTTGTTTGGAGGCGTAATTAATGTATTGGTCTGTGAATTAAAAGGCGTTTGTAATGGAATTTCTTTCCATAAATAGCTTTCTACCTCAGTGCAATATTCCTCCTCACTGACCTGGGGGAGGGGAAACCTCTTGAGGGGCGACCAGGAAGTCAGCATACTCTCTACTTTGCAGATAGAGAAAGGAGCTGTGTGTCCTAAAGATAGTGTAGTGGTTATGGTGAATGGCTTTGGTGCGGGCTCAGCAATTCAGCATTCCCACTCGCATTTTCCTCAGGGAATGCATTTTCTAGTCGTTTTTTATTATTAGTGGGAATGCTTTAATAAGCATTCCCAGTATTGATATTCGTTTTTTATTAGTGGGAATGCTTTAATAAGCATTCCCAGTATTGATATTCGTTTTTTATTATTCTTCTTAATTTTAATTTTATTCCGTACGTTTTTTGGCTCTGCGTAACTTCTGCATACTTTGAGCTATTGAGACCATTTAACTTTTAAAATGTTCGTCTCATTCAGCTAACGATGGGACTTCTTCAAGTTTTTTTGTACTATTTATACTTTTTAAAATATTAAGCTTTTAGACACTTTTTTTTAACATTGAAGTCAATGAGAACATCCTTTTTCCTGCTTCAAAACACACGTTCTGCCAAAAGTTTCAGCTCCTTCATACTTTCACTTACAGACACCAAACAAACTTTAAAGCGGTCACAAAATATTCAGCTATCCAAACATGACTTTTCAGATTGATATCTTTTACGGTTTTTGTGAAAACGCAATTTACGTTTAGTGATTTTTTTATCGGTTATAATGTAATCCTATGGAGCAGGTTTAGAGTGTGTCATGTGACCTTTAGAGTGGAGATCTTTGAAAACAAAAATTATCTTTAAAAAAAGGGCGAACAAATTGCTCTCACGCCCACAAGATCTACTTGTCATACACAATTTATATATCAAAACGTAGGTATGCTTGTCTGGTTTCAGGCAATGTGATCAGTTTTGTGATACGTATTTTAGTTTTAGTTCCAGGAGCTTCTAAAGGACAAGAGTGACAAAACCACTCTCATTGACCGTCCATGTTAAAAATTTAAAAAATTTTCCTGCAAAACACACAAAGACGCTCTTTTCTAAATCGCTGGCATGGCCACAATTTTAAGTTTATCAACATAAATTTCATATCGATGCGTTCACAAGGGCCGTGTCATTCAAACGGTGAAGTCGCTGTATCGATCGCATGTACGGTTGTGGATTTATTACGTTTTGTTTGGAGGCGTAATTAATGTATTGGTCTGTGAATTAAAAGGCGTTTGTAATGGAATTTCTTTCCATAAATAGCTTTCTACCTCAGTGCAATATTCCTCCTCACTGACCTGGGGGGAGGGGAAACCTCTTGAGGGGGGAGGGGCGACCAGGAAGTCAGCATACTCTCTACTTTGCAGATGGAGAAAGGAGCTGTGTGTCCTAAAGATAGTGTAGTGGTTATGGTGAATGGCTTTGGTGCGGGCTCAGCAATTCAGCATTCCCACTCGCATTTTCCTCAGGGAATGCATTTTCTAGTTCTTCTTCTTAATTTTAATTTTATTCCGTACGTTTTTTGGCTCTGCGTAACTTCTGCATACTTTCAGCTATTGAGACCATTTAACTTTTAAAATGTTCGTCTCATTCAGCTAACGATGGGACTTCTTCAAGTTTTTTTGTACTATTTATACTTTTTAAAATATTAAGCTTTTAGACACTTTTTTTTAACATTGAAGTCAATGAGAACATCCTTTTTCCTGCTTCAAAACACACGTTCTGCCAAAAGTTTCAGCTCCTTCATACTTTCACTTACAGACACCAAACAAACTTTAAAGCGGTCACAAAATATTCAGCTATCCAAACATGACTTTTCAGATTGATATCTTTTACGGTTTTTGTGAAAACGCAATTTACGTTTAGCGATTTTTTCAGAAAATGGAATCGGTTATAATGTAACCCTATGGAAGGGATTTAGAGTGTGTCATGTGACCTTTAGAGTGGAGATCTTTGAAAACAAAAATTATCTTTAAAAAAAGGGCGAACAAATTGCTCTCACGCCCACAAGATCTACTTGTCATACACAATTTATATATCAAAACGTAGGTATGCTTGTCTGGTTTCAGGCAATGTGATCAGTTTTGTGATACGTATTTTAGTTTTAGTTCCAGGAGCTTCTAAAGGACAAGAGCGACAAAACCACTCTCATTGACCGTCCATGTTAAAAAAATTTAAAATTTTCCTGCAAAACACACAAAGACGCTCTTTTCTAAATCGCTGGCATGGCCACAATTTTAAGTTTATCAACATAAATTTCATATCGATGCGTTCACAAGGGCCGTGTCTTTCAAACGGTGAAGTCGCTGTATCGATCGCATGTACGGTTGTGGATTTATTACGTTTTGTTTGGAGGCGTAATTAATGTATTGGTCTGTGAATTAAAAGGCGTTTGTAATGGAATTTCTTTCCATAAATAGCTTTCTACCTCAGTGCAATATTCCTCCTCACTGACCTGGGGGAGGGGAAACCTCTTGAGGGGGGAGGGGCGACCAGGAAGTCAGCATACTCTCTACTTTGCAGATAGAGAAAGGAGCTGTGTGTCCTAAAGATAGTGTAGTGGTTATGGTGAATGGCTTTGGTGCGGGCTCAGCAATTCAGCATTCCCACTCGCATTTTCCTCAGGGAATGCATTTTCTAGTTAGTGGGAATGCTTTAATAAGCATTCCCAGTATTGATATTCGTTTTTTATTATTAGTGGGAATGCTTTAATAAGCATTCCCAGTATTGATATTTGTTTTTTATTATTCTTCTTCTTAATTAGTGGGAATGCTTTAATAAGCATTCCCAGTATTGATATTCGTTTTTTATTATTCTTCTTCTTAATTTTAATTTTAATTTTAATTTTATTATTCCGTACGTTTTTTGGCTCTGCGTAACTTCTGCATACTTTGAGCTATTGAGACCATTCAACTTTTAAAATGTTCATCTCGTTCAGCTAACGATGGGACTTCTTCAAGTTTTTTTGTACTATTTATACTTTTTAAAATATTAAGCTTTTAGACACTTTTTTTTAACATTGAAGTCAATGAGAACATCCTTTTTCCTGCTTCAAAACACACGTTCTGCCAAAAGTTTCAGCTCCTTCATACTTTCACTTACAGACACCAAACAAACTTTAAAGCGGTCACAAAATATTCAGCTATCCAAACATGACTTTTTAGATTGATATCTTATACGGTTTTTGTGAAAACGCAATTTACGTTTAGTGATTTTTTTATCGGTTATAATGTAATCCTATGGAGCAGGTTTAGAGTGTGTCATGTGACCTTTAGAGTGGAGATCTTTGAAAACAAAAATTATCTTTAAAAAAAGGGCGAACAAATTGCTCTCACGCCCACAAGATCTACTTGTCATACACAATTTATATATCAAAACGTAGGTATGCTTGTCTGGTTTCAGGCAATGTGATCAGTTTTGCGATAGGCATTTGACTTTTAGTTCCAGGAGCTTCTAAAGGACAAGTGCCTCAAACGCCCTCCCATTGACCGTCCATGTTAAAAATTTTAAAAATTTTCCTGCAAAACACACAAAGACGCTCTTTTCTAAATCGCTGGCATGGCCACAATTTTAAGTTTATCAACATAAATTTCATATCGATGCGTTCACAAGGGCCGTGTCTTTCAAACGGTGAAGTCGCTGTATCGATCGCATGTACGGTTGTGGATTTATTACGTTTTGTTTGGAGGCGTAATTAATGTATTGGTCTGTGAATTAAAAGGCGTTTGTAATGGAATTTCTTTCCATAAATAGCTTTCTACCTCAGTGCAATATTCCTCCTCACTGACCTGGGGGGAGGGGAAACCTCTTGAGGGGGGAGGGGCGACCAGGAAGTCAGCATACTCTCTACTTTGCAGATAGAGAAAGGAGCTGTGTGTCCTAAAGATAGTGTAGTGGTTATGGTGAATGGCTTTGGTGCGGGCTCAGCAATTCAGCATTCCCACTCGCATTTTCCTCAGGGAATGCATTTTCTAGTTCTTTTTATTCTTATCCTTTATTCCGTACGTTTTTTGGCTCTGCGTAACTTCTGCATACTTTGAGCTATTGAGACCATTCAACTATTAAAATGTTCGTCTTGTTCAGCTAACGATGGGACTTCTTCAAGTTTTTTTGTACTATTTATACTTTTTAAAATATTAAGCTTTTAGACACTTTTTTTAACATTGAAGTCAATGAGAACATGCTTTTTACCGCTTCAAAACACACGTTCTGCCAAAAGTTTCAGCTCCTTCATACTTTCACTTACAGACACCAAACAAACTTTAAAGCGGTCACAAAATATTCAGCTATCCAAACATGACTTTTTAGATTGATATCTTTTACGGTTTTTGTGAAAACGCAATTTACGTTTAGTGATATTTTATCGGTTATAATGTAATCCTATGGAGCAGGTTTAGAGTGTGTCATGTGACCTTTAGAGTGCAGATCATCCACAAAAAATATTATCTTTAAAAAAAGGGGGAACAAATTGCTCTCACGCCCACAAGATCTACTTGTCATACACAATTTATATATCAAAACGTAGGTATGCTTGTCTGGTTTCAGGCAATGTGATCAGTTTTGTGATACGTATTTTAGTTTTAGTTCCAGGAGCTTCTAAAGGACAAGAGACATGTTAAAAAGTCTAAAAAATGTTTCTGCAAAACACACAAAGACGCTCTTTTCTAAATCGCTGACATGGCCACATTTTTAAGTTTATCAACATAAATTTTATATCGATGTGTTCACAAGGGCCGTGTCTTTCAAACGGTGAAGTCGCTGTATCGATCGCATGTACGGTTGTGGATTTATTACGTTTTGTTTGAAGGCTTCGATAACTGATTTTGTGTGTGGATGAAAGCGTTTCTAATGGTATTTTGATTCCCTAAATAGCTTTCCTTACCTCAGTGCAGTCCTCCTCCCCCACCTCATGTGTAGAAAGCCTCTTGAGGGGGGAGGGGCGACCAGTCAAGTCAGGACACTCTCTATATTGCAGATAGAGAAAGGAGCTGTGTGATATTAGGCTTTATAAGTACTGAAGGAACACTGCTTGTATGTCCTAATGATAGTGTAGTGGTTATGGTGAATGGCTTTTGTGCGGGCTCAGCAATTCAGCTATTCAGCATTCCCACTCGCATTTTCCTCAGGGAATGCATTTTCTAGTTGCATATCCCTGCCCTAGAGAATAGAATGGCGGTAGTTGCAACTTTTTATCTCACACAGTATTTGCGCAGCAATTTTTCAAATGCGTTTTTTTGGATAACAAACAGTTTCATGCTTTAAAAAAAAAAAAAAACACAGTAAAGTTAGCCCAATTTGTTTGCATAATATAAAAGATGAAGTTACGCAACATAAATAGATACCCAACATGTCACGCTTCAAAACTGCACACGCACGTGGAATGGCAACAAACTTTGGTACTTAAAAATCGCCATAGGCTATTGCTCTCGCTCCAACGTTGGCAGCGATACCTCACGTGTGGTTTGAACACCGTTTTCATATGTGGGCGGGACTTACGTATGCTTTCACTTCTGCGTGCGAGCACACGGGCGCTTTAAATGTATTTTTATTTTTTATTGTTAATTTCACTTTGTTTGTTTTTTAGTTTGACACTTTAAAAAATATATTTTTTTTGGATTACTTTTATTCCTATTACAAGGAATGTAAACATTCCTTTACATGCAATAGGAATATGGCATGACAGGTCCTCTTTACAGTGATATATGGGGTCAATAAGACCTAAATCTTCCATATATCCAATGAGAAGACTGGCCTCAATTGATACACAGAGTTAATCCCTGGAAAGATTTACCCCCTTAATGACCAGGCCATTTTTTGCGATATGGCACTGCGACAATTTATCATGCGACGCTGTACCCCCAAAAATTGATGTCCTTCTTTCCCCACACATAGAGCTTTCTCTTGGTGGTATTTGATCACCTCTGCAGTTTTTATTTTTTTTACGCTATAAAAAAATGACTGAAATTTTGTAAAAAAAAAAAAAAAAGATATATTTTTTACTTTCTGCTATAATATAATACATATCCAAAAAAATATATTAAAAAACGAAATTCATTAGTTTAGGCCAATATGTATTTAAAAAAAAAAAAAAAAATACAATAAGCATATATTGATTGGTTTGCGCAAATGTTATGGCGTCTACAAAATAGGGTATAGATTTATGGGCTTATCTATTTTTTTTAATGTTTTTACTAGTAATGGCGGCCATCTATTATTTTTAGCGGAGGACAAATCTGACTCCAAATGACACTTTTTGGGGACCAGCGACATTCTATTGATCAGTGCAAAATAAATGCACTGATCAATGTATAAATGACACTGGCAGGGAAGGTGTGCTCTGTGTGGAGGATAGATTCACTGGGACAACACAGAGATCGCTGTTCCTGATCACTAGGAACAGCAGATCTCCATGCTGTCCCCTGTCAGAATGGATCCACCTTGTTTACATAGGCAGAACTGGCATCTGCCTCTCTGTGCAGTGAAAGCGGGTGGCCGGAGAATATTGAGTCTGCCGGATCTGCGCTCCTGCTGGTACGTCGTTTTTGTGCAATAGAGCCACCCTGCCATGGTATATGTGTGGTGGGCGGTCTTGAAGTGGTTAAACAAATCCTCCCACATAAGTTGTACCCGTTTATCTGCAGTCTTCTCTTCTACATCTATTCAAAGTCCAGAATAGAGCTTTTCTGAACAGTCAAAATAAAGGGGGCTGAGAGCTGAAGTTACACTTCGTTCATATATTATGTCTGAGGTTTACAATCACTTTAAATCGACTAACAATCTCAGGCCCTAGGTCCATTTTCAAATAGGTTCAGTTTCCCTGACGGATTTAATGTATTGCTATATAGCATAGGACCTGGATATGCAATTAGCGGACCTCCAGCTATTGCAGAACTACGATTCCCATGAGGCATAGCAAGACTCTGACAGCCAAAAGCATGACACCCAGAGTCAGAGGCATGATGGGACTTGTAGTTTTGCAACAGCTGGAGGTCCGCTAATTGCATATCCCTGTCATAGGTGATTGGTGGCAGATTTTATCCACAGAGTGAAGCAATATTACACCTTTATTGCACAGAATTTGTAATAGCCAGCCATAACAGAAAATATATTATAATTATATATATATATATATATATATATATATATATATATACACACATACACACACACACACACACACACACACACATATATATATCTCTTGCGCTCGTACCATCATTCCCCCTGCCATGACAAATACCCATATTTGCCTAACCCAACATTCATAGCTAAATCTGTTGCACATTATCATCTGCAATGGAGAAGAGGTAGTACCAATATATAGGATGCGTAAAGTGGTCCTGTATTGAAATGTAAGTCCACCATTTACACTTAGCAGTCAGTCAATTTAGAGGCTTTCTTCTTCATGTTTGTGCAAGTGACTATGCATTTTTGGTCCCATAGACATTTAAAAGGCATTATAAGCCTTCCTACCTACACCTTGTGTTTTTGATCTGTCAGAAATGTGCATTGATTAGGTAGTTTCACGGTGTCATGTGTTGCCCCATATGCACAGCCTATAGCACAGAAACTCTTCACATTCCCTGTGTAATAGGTTTATGTGATTCTGTCCCTATGGAGCTTGTGTACATTTGGAGCTTCAAACAATGGGTGATAAAACACTCAGGTGTGAACAGATCCTTTGAGAATAATATGAGTCTTCAGCTTAAGTGCCGTTAGGTTTCGGAAATCGTGCAACATAACACTCAAGTGTGAAGATTTGCTATGCCATAAGGAACATCTACATATTGTACCCAAGTCATAATTAAAAAATAAATAAATAAGACCTCTTGCCTTGATTTCTTCCTGAAAAACAGCTGCGCACTTCCTGCGGCTAAAGCCTCATAGCTGTATATCCGCAGTGTAAGATTATCTAAACGGGACTGCAGAGTGCAAGTCTTACCAGATCTGGAGCAAGGTTTAGTGATAGGATTACTGTGCTGCTCACTGTTCTCCTTGCATAAAAGGAAGCTGTACCTGAGGATCCACAGCGCAAAGATCTCCCTGCTTCATCCATTCTGTGAAGTGTGTAAGTGGAACAATCGGATATAGGGAGAATTTCAATACCCCCCTTTTTTTTGTGTTTTATCTCAAGTGTTTTGTAAATAATAAAAAAAACGTGCTTTTAACCACTTCCTTACTGGGCACATATACCCCTTCCTGACCAGGTGAAATTTCAGCTTCCGGCACTGCGTCGCTTTAACTGACAATTGCGCGGTCATGCGACGTGGCTCCCAAACAAAATTGACGTCCTTTTTCCCCCACAAATAGAGCTTTATTTTGGTGGTATTTGATCACCTCTGCGGTTTTTATTTTTTGCACTATAAACAAAAATAGAGCGACAATTTTGAAAAAAAAAACAATATGTTTTACTTGTTACTATAATAAATTGCCCAATTTTTTTTAAAAAAATAATTTTTTCTCAGTCTAGGCGATACGTATTCTACATATTTTTGTAAAAAAAAAAAAAAAAAAAAAAAAAATCGCAAGAAGCGTCTGGTTTGCGCAAAAGTTATTGCGCTTACAAAATAGGGGACAGAATTATTTTTTTTTATTATTTTTTTTTACTACTAATGGCGGCGATCAGCATTTTTTTTCGTGACTGCGACATTATGGCGGAGACATTGGACACTTTTGACACAATAAATATGCACTAATTACTGTATAAATGTGACTGGCATTGAAGGGGTTAACACTAGGGGGTGAGGAAGGGGTTAATGTGTACCCTGAATTGTGTTACTAACTGTGGGGGAAGGGGGGTGACTGGGGGAGGTGACCGATGCTGTGTCCCTATGTACAAGGGACACAGATCCGTCTCCTCTCTCCCCTGACAGGACGTGGAGCTCTGTGTTTACACACAGAGCTCCACGTCTTGTCCCTGTAGCCGCCGATCGCGAGTCCCTGGCGGACATCGCGGCCGCCAGGCACTCGCATCGGCATCTCAGCGATGCGGCGAGCGCGCGCGCGCCTCCGCCGGACGCGCGCAGGCCGTAAAAACACGGCCTCCCAGAGATGTAGAGCCACCCTGCGGCCGTACAAAGTCGTACGGCCGTCGGGAAGTGGTTAATCCATTTTGAGGTCTCATGACGGTACAAAGAAAATCCTGGTGCCCCAACCCTCTTCCTTTTTTGTGTTTTATGTAGGGTATAGCGCGCTCCCGCGTATGGCGCGCACCCCTAAAGTTGCCCCGAATTCCTGTGGAAAAAAGTTTTTTTGTACTTACAGTTTTGGTGTCTTGCGCGGCGTCCATCGGCGGCCTCGTCGGGTCCGGCGTCCGTCTGCGGCTTCGGGTGTCCTCTTCGTCGGGTCCGGCATCCTTCTGCGGCGTCCTCCCCGCTCGTTTCCCGCGCCGAGTTTGAATACTGCGCCGACATATACAGAGCGCAGTAAACTCATGTATTGTCGGCAATGCTCGGCTACTCTCGCACTGACGTCCCGTACGTCCAGGAATCACCAGTATAAACTGTACAATCTTGTGTACACTATTATTATTATTTATATCATTATCATACTTTATTTCTATATTATCAAGGAATCCTTGTATTTAGTTCTTGCGCATTTTTACTTGTATAATCTACGGTTTAGTACACAGGCAGAACGGCGATCTGCCTATGTAAACAAGGCACACCACCATTCTGTCAGTAACAGGAAGACAGATCTATGCTTTCCCTTATTAGAAGCACCCCCCCCACACAGTGAGTAAGCACAGGCTAGGAACAATTAACCCTTTGATCGCCCCTGCTGTTAACCCCTTGAGCGGAATGGTTTCGGATCAGTACAGTTTGGAGTGGTTAGAATGGTCCCGCCTATTTAGGTGAGCGTTTCCACTGCAAGCAGGACCATCAGGGGCCATACAAAGTTTAGAAAAAATGCCCAACGTGTCCGCCAATCAGTGGAAAGTATTGTAGCTCTGCCTTAACAGAACCATTTTATATGGCCCCACATCTGAAGCAGGACCCATAATGGTGCGGTATGGTTCGGTTGTATGGGCCGCTTTCAGAATGGAAACACTCAAAATAGCGTACCGTACCGAACCAACCCAAATCGATACGCTCAGTGGAAATAAGGCATTTGTGTCACAGGACTCCAAAAAGTGTCAGGTGTCCGATTAGTCCGCCGCAATATCCCAGTGTGATATTAAGTTAAGTCGTTGATCGTTACTAGAAAAAAATATATATATTCCATAGTTTCTAGACGCTATAACTTTTGCTACTTTTGTAGCAGAAAGTAAAAAATAGATTTTTTTTCAAAATTGTCAGGGTCTTTTTTTATTTATAGCACAACAACAAAAACCGCAGAGGTGATCAAACACCTCCAAAAAAAAACTATTTCTGGGGGGAAAAAAAGGACATCAATTTTTATTTGTGTACAGTGTTGCATGACCATGAAATTGTCAGTTATAATGCCGCAGTGCAGTATCGCAAAAACTGGCCTGGTCATAAAGGGGGTTAAAAGGGGTTGTAAAGGTTCTTTTTTTTTTTTTTTTTTAAATAAACAAACATGTCATACTTACCTCCACTGTGCAGCTCGTTTTGCACAGAGTGGCCCCGATCCTCGTCTTCTGGGGTCCCTCGGCGGCTGTCTCGGCTCCTCGCCACAAGAGCTAACCCCCCGTTCTGGGAAGTGCATAGGATGCATTAAGGTGAAAAAATGCGAAGCTTTACAACCCTTTTAAATCTCCTGGACCTGAAGTGGTTAAAAACAAAACAAAGCTTCACAACCACTTTAAAATATTTCACAAGAGGCCCGCAAGAATAATAAAAGTAAAAAAAAAAGAAAAAAAAAAAAAAGGAATTACCTTTTTGTCCATGTCGACTGCTGAATTTGTCACCGATCTCTGGTCGTCTTGTTTGTCTTAGCAGGATCTTGATCAGGAAGGCTTCTTCTGCATTTGAGGAAATCATGACTTTCTCAATATACGACTCTGTAGACCCCTTATACCTGGGAAATGTCAAATAAAAAAAAGTTTTTCAGGTTACTTTCAAACTTGAGCTCACATCCATAGATTTCTCTGGTGAGCTCAGAATTAATACCACTTTAAAAAATAAAGGAACTAAAAAAAAAAAAAAAAAAAAGAAGAAGAAGTAAAAAAAAAAAAATGAAATTAAGTTGCTGAAAATGCTAGAATTAAAATATGATATTGTCCAGCACAGTGTACATCCTCTGGCGCTCTTAACCTGTATTTTTCTGGACATTAATAATTGCAACTCCGCATGACTGAGACCCCCTATAAGCCAAATAAATCGGGTATCCACCACCATGTAGGTGGAAATCCTGTTAAAGTTTGCAATCTGGCATTTTTCTTTACTTGCACAAAGACAAAAGTTGACAAAGTGACTTACGTTATAGGAACGTCCTTGTATTGTGGTTGCTGTGGCCCAGTGCTGCCCTCTAGAGGAGTCTGGGTGATAGTCGGCATGGATTTATTCACCAGGACCTGCTTGTTTTCCACCTTCTCTCCTGATCACAGAAATTTGCAATATTAGACAATTTTCAATAAAGGGCCAGCTCAACTTTGGCCAAAAAACAAAAAACACTAATTGCACAAACCAATACTACTTCAACCTGCATTACCTTTAATTTTCTAAAACTTTAAAAAATAAAATAAGATATAAAAAGATAAGAAAATGTTGCTTCCTTGCAATATGGTGGTGCATCTATACACTACTGGTGCACAACATGCTCCTTGAAAGATTATGAACAGCTTCTATGACCGATTCACTGTTTTTCAAAAAAAAGGCTGCACAAGTCAAATTTTAGGCATCCCCGGCAGCAGGATTTTAAGCGGTGAGATACTGCCTAGGCACTGCAGCTGACTGGTTTGAACACAGGATTGCCCAGGTAGCCATAATGAAAGTAGACCTTCCCATTCAGGAGGACATTGTGAAACTGGAACTGCAATTGAAAAATGCATCAACATCCTTGTAACATATATAGCACAATTTTTGGATTTTTTCCTTTTAGGCTACTTTCACGCTTTTATCTTAGTGTGGACTTCTGGGGAAAATCAGTGAACCAATCACACAAGCAGTAAATAATGTTTCTGGGGGCGATTTGTACACATTCTGTGTACAGAACCCCTCCAGGTAGCCATATTGCATTTTCAGAAAATTACAGAGCATCAGATTGAAAAGGAAAGGCAATTTTTAATAACATTCAATCACAATATGACTTGTGTAGCAAGTTTATATGCTGCATTTATTCTTTATTTGCAATTTTCTTCCCCACAAAAGTGGAGTTACCCTTTAAATGATCTAAATGCAATAAACCAATCCTTCTGGTTGCTTAGCGATACCATACCTTGCACAGCATCATTGTACTGCACAAATTGAAGCTATTCATTTAAATTTAAAACGTTAATGTTATGCCGTAGTATTTACAGCTCCAGCAGTAAAAGGGTTAAGGGAGAAGTTCACCTCTGGGAACAGGTTACATGTTCCATCCATTGTTAGGGTGGAACATGCAACAAGTTCCCAATGTTGCAGCCGTTGCCAGTCCCCCCCCCCCCCCCCCCCCCCCCCGGTGACAGCATTACGGGGAGAAGTTCCCCATACTAGCTGTCAGTTTTTTAAATCAGCACAGCTATGCGGGGCTCCACTCACACGGCCACGTCATTCATTCACAGAGTTATGTGAAAGAATGAACTACATGTAGACATCCTTTGCGGATGTCGGCTTGTAGTTTTCAATGGACTACCATGCCACTGTGGAGCGCCAACAGAGTTCATTGATTTTTCCTGTCAGTGAATCTGCTTGCCCATACAGGAGGTACGGGCACGCAAATGGACTGAGGGGTCTGCAGGAGGCCTGCATTGCACCAGCAATCTGCTGATCACGGGTGCAATGCTTTACAGGAAAAAAAAAAAAATGGAACTTTTTTTTTTACCTGTAAAATAAATGTACATTTATTTTAACTTATACTTTAAAGAGTATTTAAAATCAAAAATCAAAGATGCAACACCCTTTCCTGTCCGAGGGTGACAAAGCTCACTCAACTGTCCTGCATATATGAAGGGACAGTCTTGTCACCCTAGAGCAGGACTACAGGACACCTCTCGCATTCCTCTTCTGAATATGAAAACATGTTTTGTAGTTCACAGAAATAGCTGGAAAGAGCCAACTGGTAACAGAGCAGTACAGGTAGCTATTAGCACACACAATTTCTGTCAGGATCAACAGGTACATTAGCAGACAAATAATGGCAAGTAAGAGATTCATTGTTTATATACACAAAATGTTCAAGAATGTTCTTTACTTTTTGACACTTCACACAGAAGAGATATTGCACGAAACTACAAAAGGTTTATGTGACAGCTGGATTCTTTACCTGGTGAACAAATTCCATCCGCATCTAAAATTTCATGTCTCCATATTTGTTTGCGCGTAGTGGCGTCCAACATGGGCCCCATAACTTTATCAAATGTCTGATTGCTGTAGCGCTTCAGAGTGCATTTAGCATTTTTGTAGACGAGACATCGTCCAAAGCCTAGGAGGGAATTAATTTACCCGTTAGCCTGTACATGAAAAACTAAAAACACCAACATTTATTTTATATACAGTAATCTCACAAAAGCCCCTCACATTTTTGTAAATATTTTATTATATCTTTTCATGTGACAACACTAAAGAAATGACACTTTGTTACAATGTAAAGTAGTGAGTGTACAGCTTGTATGACAGTGTAAATTTGCTGTCCCCTCAAAATAACTCAACACACAGCCATTAAGGTCTAAACAGCTGGCAACAAAAGTAAATACACCCCTAAGTGAAAATATCCAAATTGGGCCCAATCAGCCATTTTTCCTCCCTGGTGTCTTGTGACTCATTAGTGTTAGGTCTCAGGTGTGAATGGGGAGGTGGTGTGTTAAAGTTTGCGTTATCACTCTCACTCTCTCATACTGGTCACTGGACGTTCAACATGGCACCTCATGGCAAAAAACTCTCTGCGGATCTGAAAATGTTTTTTGTTGCTCTACATAAAGAAGGCCTTGGCTATAAGAAAAAGATTGCCAAGACCCTGAAACTGAGCTGCAGTACCATTGCCAAGATCATAGAGCGGTTTAACAGGACAGGCCTCACCATGGTCGACCAAACAAGTTGAGTGCACGTGCTTAGCGTCATATCCAGAGATTGTCCTTGGGAAATAGATGTACGAGTGCTGCCAGCATTGCTGCAGAGTTGAAGGGGTGGTGCGTCAGCCTGTCAGTGCTCAGACCATATGCCGTACACTGCATCAAATTGGTCTGCATGGCTGTTGTCCCAGAAGGAAGCCTCTTCTAAAGATGATGCTCAAGAAAGCCCGCAAAAAAATTGAAGACAAGCAGACTAAAGGACATGGATTACTGGAACCATGTCCTGTGGTCTAATGAGACCAAGATAAACGTATTTGGTTCAGATAATGTCAAGAGTGTGTGGCGTGCAAAGACAAGTGTGTCTACAGTCGAGCATGGTGGTGGGGGTGTCATGGTCTGGGCCTCCATGAGTTCCGTCAGCACTGGGGAGCTACAATTCATTGTGACATACTGAAGCAGAGCATGATCCATTACCTTTGGAGACTGGGCCGCAGGGCAGTATTCCAACATAACGACCCCAAACATACCTCCAAGACGACCACTGCCTTACTAAAGAAGCTGCGGGTAAAGGTGATGGACTGGCCAAGCATGTCTCCAGATCTAAACCCTATTGAGCATCCTTGGGGCATCCTCAAATGGAAGATGGAGGAGCACAAGGTCTCCAACATCCACCAGCTCTGTGATGTCATCATGGAGGAGTGGAAGAGGACTCCAGTGGCAACCTGTGAAGCTCTGGTTAACTCCATGGCCAAGAGAGTTATGACAGCGCTGGAAAATAATGGTGGCCACACAAAATATTGACACTTTGGGTCCAATTTGGATATTTTCACGTGGGGGGCGTGCCAGAGCCAAGCCGTTCTGAAAGACTCGGTTCCCGAGCCTTTCCGAGATCAGCCGAGCTGTCCTCCGCCTTTCTGTGCTTTTACAATGCTCTCCTGCGCCCCCCGCCACCTCTGGCCACATACGGTATTGCATGCCATTGAAGTCAATGCGGAACAAAATTATTTTCGTTTCAATTGACTTCAATGCTCGCTTTGATATGCAAGTACTTTGGATTACAAGCATCCTCCTGGAACAGATTATGCTTGAAATCCGAAGTTCCACTGTACAGTATATATATTATATATACATACACACACCGCTGTTTAGGGAACAATCTGATATGGTTTCTGTAGAGAAGATCACAACCATCAGGAGTTTCTCAAACTTGTTTTTACCATGAATTATTTACTATAAAATTATGTCTCAATTAATAAAAATGGAAAGAAAGGCTGACTTCTAGGATATTGTTGACAGGCCGGCCTTTAATCTAGAAAAGACTATGGGGGTGATTTACTAAGAAGAACGCACTGAACCAGTACATACATTAATTGGTGTGCCGGAAAAGTCAATCGAACGTGCGAACTCACATAATGTATTTATTATAGCGATAATAAATACCCGCATATGTAAACTGCAACTGTCACTAGGGTAACTGCGGTTTTCTTGATAATAGCGCACGCCCAATAAAATTGGTTAATTTCATCTCACTGGATGTTGCACATTTGATATACACAGCGGCCGCGCATCTAGATGCAGGAACCCAGTTTTTATAGAATCTAATAGTAAAGAAGATGCAGATTTCCAGGATTGGACTAACAAATGTTTCTAGTGAAAGGCAACTGGTGTTTTCTATTAAACAAGGGCTAAATCGGCCAATGAAATGCATCACAGTTGAACTTAGGAATGTGTCTAAACTTTGTAAAGTTAAACTAAATTAAATCCTTTCTTATTTTTTGCATGGGCATAGAGTGCAGAGGGATTAGAAGTCTTGTCAGTTTTTGGGGATGTCTGCACCCTTGATGGGGTGAAGACAACATCCAAATTTTGCCAGTTCCTCCTTTAAATGTATTCCCTTCCTGTCACATAGCCAAACAGTAAGTGAGGGTAAAACCTTACTAATGTCTTTCCTTGGGGACACAAAGGTCAATTTAAATAGTTTCTCCATTAGGTAAATTGCACTCAAGCATTTTTGCTGTGTACACCCCAAATTATTAGTTATCTCGGACTTACGGGTTTATTTACTAAAGGCAAAGCCACTTTGCACTACAAGTGCACTTGGAAGTGCAGTAGCTGGAGATCCGAGGGGGACATGCAAGGAAAATAAAAAAAACAGCATATTTGTTTCTACATGATTGAATCACCTCAGATTTACAGCGAGTACACTTTTATTGCAGAGTGGATTTGCCTTTAATAAACCCCAAAAAAATAAAATCATTTTGGGAGTACAAAACAAAGTGCTAGAGTGCAATTTGCCTAATGGGGACACTAGTTGGATTGACCTGTGTGTCCCCAAGGAAAGACATTGGTAGGGTTTTACCTTCACTTCCTGTTTACTATGTGACAGGAAGTGAAGCCAATTTTGAGAAAAGGGACACAAAGCCCAATCTAAAAAGACAAGCAGGGGTTCTAACACTTACTTGTTTTCACTCAAATGCCCACAAATTAGAATAGGATTGTCTTGAGCTAGATTTTAGCTCAGTGCTCTAAATCAGTGGTTCTCAACCCTGTCCTCAAGTACCCCCCAACAGTCCATGTTTCCAAGTCTTTCTTCATCTTTCACAGGTGCTTTAAATCATAGTCAATGGCTTGGTATTTTGTACAGCTATTTTAGCCAAGATAAATTCCCAAAAACTGTCAGGGTACTTGAGGACCGAGACTGAGAACCACTGCGCTAAAATGGAAAATAGAATACCTACCTCTCCCTAATTTTCCTTTCCTGGTGCCTATCCATGGCAGCATACAGACAATGCATGCATATGCTACCATGAAGGCCCCAAGAAAGTAGCTTTTAGACAAAATTACACCTTGTTTTGTGTTGCTATGCCAATCAGCATAGTTAAGCTGCAGCTGGGAAATATGTTGCATGAAAATTGTTTAGGGGGGAGTGTAAAATGCACGACTTGAATTGAGTATGCACGCACGTGCAAAACAAAACAAAAATTGCTACAAATGTTATTGGTCAACAAAACAGGACTTGGAAAAGAGCAAGGAAAGCAAAAAAACACATGTATGTTAATTTGAGACAATAACAGAATATGGCTTTGAGGTCTGACCATTTTGCAGAGAAAATGAACAGGAGTAAAAGGACTGTGTCCACAAACACAGACAGTCTCTCGAGGATTTAAACATTTATTAGTCACAACATCTTGAGGAAGATTTTGCAAAATAATGCAATAAATCAAAGTGAAACTAACAACCTACAAACATTGACAACATCACGTCAAAAATACCACCACAAACTAAAAAAATATTGTGCCTCTCCCACACACTAAGAAACCCCTAGTCAAACACACAGCAAGCCAGCCCCATGAAAGGGGCTTCAAAAGTCAACCACCTTGTTCCCATATTCAGGGGGACAAGGGCCTCTTCCACACAACCCTAGGCTGGGGTTGTGGGGGGCTACAGAAAGGGGGGGCTTTTACGGAATGTGGAAAGCCCCTTTAAACTTGTGGGTACAAAGGTGCTTTGTGGCTGGTATTGGGCTGAGCCCAAAATGCCCCAAAGGTAGAAAGCTATGTAGCATGCCTGTGGCCTTGTATGGCTCAGGAAGGGGTTGGGCGATCGCTCTTCTCGCCCCTTTCCTAGCTGGCCCTGTTTGCTCTGAAAAAGGAAGTGGTTTGGATTGGTGAAGGCAGCTCACAGCTTTTTGAGAATTAGGTGGAGTGTGGAGTTCCCCTTTAAAAGCAAAAGCTAGCCCAAAGAAATCATATGCATTAGAGGGGGAAGGTTAAATGCCTTTTTAGGAGAAGCTAGAGGAGCGAGAGTCTTTTCACATCATTTTAACAAGGTGCAGGTCACATGTTGGCAGCGTAACATGCCAACATGACCTGTGTGCAAATCTCCTTAAAAAAATAAATATACAAAGGTGAACCAGTGTACGTTGCTTAACATTTTCTAAGACTTTGGCCGCGCAGTGAACAAACTCATGTGAACGAGCGCAGAAGCCCCTTGCGCATGCGCATAGATTACATTGATCTCACGCAGTTCTAAACATACTTGCAGGCACAGCAGGCTTTCTCTGAAAAAGTTACTTTCTCATTCTATTTTGGGCATATTTGTTACTTGGGCAGTTGTTGCTAAACGTCCTCACATCACCCCATAATATTGGGGTCTCCATCTTCTGTCAATATTGAATTGGAGATGCTGTGCGCCATGTCCATAGTGGGGCACAGATTGCATTCTCCCGTGCGCCGAGATCGCTATAGTAAATGGGGGATTCGTGCTCTGTTACCGGCGCACCATTTCGTAAATATGGAAAGGTGCATTGCGCCTTGCAATAAACCTCTACTGATGGCGCACGGCTTTTGTAAATCACCCCCAGAGTCTCTTCCACAAAAAAAGCTGAATGAGAGAAAAACATTTATAGCCAGCTTTAAAAAAGTGTAACCGCAACACAAGGCATGGCATTCATTTTAAATGCCACCCCAAAACTTTGAAGAAACACAGCTGTGTTTCTTAAGAGTGCTACAGTGAACAGAGTCAGAAATGTTTTGCATGTGATGCACTGGATGGCAATTTATTTCAATGAGCTGCCTTAAAACACGTTCATCTATTTATGTTATTGCAATGTAATGGACAGGATAGATGTGAATGGGCCCTAAGGATCCTTTTTTATTTTAGTCATGTAATGTTTTTTTGTTTTTAAAGAAGGACCCTTATTTTTGTGTTTTAAAAAAAAAAGCACCAGTCAGAACATTCAACAAAAATCTTTCTGACAAGGGTTTATGTGCATTCGTTCTATTTTTCATCATTAATAGCAAGAAAATGCCTGCCTTGTGTAGACAACCAGTAGCCCCATCAGAAGGGGGAAGGGGAGCTGGGCCAGCACAGAGAGTAATCAGACACTCCCAGTAGAGGGGAGGGCTATGAGGTGCGAGAAGGTAGGGGGCCGCGCTAGGGAATAAACTTTCACTGAATTCTTCAAATTATTCATCAAGTTCAAAAGCACGTTGCAGGCGATTAAAGAATTTATGGAAAGAAAATAAACAGTGCTAGAAAGCATTTAAAAGAGGAGTTCCAGTCATTTTGGGTTTGTTAAAAAACTGTAGCTGCTGACTTTTATTAAACACACATTCTCACCTGTCCCAGGATCCAGCGATGTGCTCACCCAAGCTGTCCCTTCCATCGATCTTTGCTTCCACCCGCCACCATTTCAATTGTGGGCACTCGGCTAGGACAGCTTGCGGCTTCACAGCTGGGTGCCCACTATGCATGCGCGAGCCGTGCATTGCGACTGGTCCTGCAGTCTTCTGGGACCTGTGATGTGTCCCAGATGTCTGCAGGGAGGGAGGGGGAGAGGAGAACTTCCGGTTGGATCGCCTAGACCGGGGATAAGCAATTAGCGGACCTCCAGCTGTTGCCAAACTACAAGTCCCATCATGCCTCTGCCTCTGGGTGTCATGCTTGATGCTGTCAGAGTGTCGCTATGCCTCATGGGACTTGTAGTTTGGCAACATCTGGAGGTGCGCTAATTGCTTATCCCTGGCCTAGACGATCAACGCAGACATGGGAGCTGGGTACCTGTCAAAACCAGGTACCTGCTCCCCCCAGCCCTCTCAAAAAAAAATGTGCCATTTGGAGAAGAGGAGGCCTAAAAGTGGAACTTCCCTTTTGGGTGGAGCGGCGCTTCAAGATAGATTTTTTTGTGCTTTTACTCTTCTTCTGGTTGGCAACATGGCCTATTGAACTGAACAATCTGCATGGCTAATAATGTATATCAACTGTCATTAGGAGAGATAGGTGCAGAGTAATTACACTGAGCCACTGAGAGCTCCCTTTAGTGGCTAAAAAGGTACAGATGTCTATATTTAAGCCTCCATCACAAAGGCAATCATCTGCATACATTACATGCTGAGTGGCGCCGTTGCCGTTTGCATGTATTCGCACACCCAGCCCAGCGTCCAGGGTCGCTCATCCATCCCTAACCACAGGAAACTGCTGGATATGTGGATACATGTGAACACGCACAGTGGCGACTCTGCTCAGCCTGTCATTTCTTTGCACATGCTGAGCAGCCACAGTTCGTTGTAAATACCTGTGATCCCAGCCGCATAAATCTGCTGATTTTTGGCTCAGGAAGATATACGGTTTCTGAGATAAATCGCCTGCATAAAAGGAGAACGTCATACAACAGAAATAGGATGGCGCAGGCCTGTGAAAATCACACGAAAAATGACTTCAATCTTAACCCTGCGACCACATCCAACATTGAGAACACCATGCTAAGGGGTCCATGCGACATGCAATTCCAGCTTTGCCTTCTATTCATGTTTCATGTTCATCAGTCTGATAACAATGTTACCATTTACGGTTTGCAAAGCAAATTCCATTCTCACCTTTATCGTCTAGCTAATTGGACAGAACTAGTAATTAGTGAGAAATAAATTAGGCTCTGGTCAAAAAAAGGCACAGATCACCTTTACACCACTATTATACACAGCACACTCGCTTTCCTTTTATTCCTCGTTTAGTCAAGATGGTTGCATCGGTTGCCAGGCTGCTGTAAAATTATGCCCAGAAATGTATCTTACACATTAGCGCCTGCTGTTACCCATTTTTCTCCTTTGCGGCTCAGTCAATACGACAGGAATTAAATAAGTGGGGTTTTTTTTTTACTCTCTTTGGTAAAACAGAACCCTTAAGAAAATGAAAACTTGTTTCTCTTCGTCTATTGTGCGGATTCTATGGCCAATTGATTGGCAGTGTACATCCACACAGCTCTTTTAGGTGTCTGTGTGTTGTGCTATAGGATCCTTTCTTGGGCAACAAAAGTTATATTTAAGTTGTACGAAGTGCTGGGGGTGCATCAGTGCCGTCATCAAACATGTCACTAGGCAGGGGAGTGTTGAGAGCATAACAGGCCTTTATTTAGGTTTCTGGATACTGGGTTTCATCTCATAGAACAATGAGATGGAGGCGTCTGTCTATTCAGTGATGGTAATTGGAGGTGCCATTCTTTTGTTGAGAAGTGGTGAAGCTTGATTTTGAGTGTGTATGTGTCATCTTTGAGTTTGTTTAGCTGGCTAAAGCTGTCTGGCATGTCAAATCGATCTTGGGGTTTTCAGGCACTGCTTCTCCTATGTATAGCAGGTGCCTGTCCCATTTAAAAAAAAAAAAAAAAAATTACACACACTTTTTTTTGCATGAAAAAATGACAGCTAAAAAAAACAAAACAAAAAAACAACAAGAGTGGAGGTATAAAATGTGTGCATACTTATGCAAGTTTTACTGCTGCCCCCTAGAAATAGGATTTTTGTACTCACTGTAAAATCCATGTCTGCTGAGTGAGGGACACAGGAAGTACTAAAAATTTGAGTTATACTGCAACCTACAAAAGTTATGGACTGGCAAAAATAAAAAATAAAAAAAGAAGTGTACGCCTGCACAGAATAACCTCTTCCACCATGATTTGTAACACAGCAGTACCAAAAGCATGATCATAAACACAGTGGACTCCTAGAAAGCAAGTCTGCAGTAAGTACAATTTTTTTGAATTTTTTTCCTTTTCATTGAGGGACACAGAAAAGCCTAAATAAGTTTGTGTTTACACACACACACACACACACACACACACACACACACACACAGGGACCACAGAGTGCGCGTGCTACAGCGAGCTCTATTCTGAGAGGACGTCAATAGATGTCCTCCCAGACCTGGACATCAGCGCTGTACCCATCATTTGGCTATATCGCAGTGGTTAATTGATCCCATTGAGTATCTAAACATATGTTATTCCCATAGTGTTGCATGGTTTTACAGTTTTTCATTGACCATGGACCCAGAATAGATTTGACACCTTGCAAACCAAGTGTATTTTGTGAATATGATCTAGTTGTTGTACCCACTTACATTACACTGTACTAGATGGTCAACTGAATCAGAGGACTGTATTACTCTACTCTTTGAAAAAAATTAAAATAATGTAATGAACAAAAGAAACATGGCTTTAATGTCTATGCGGTCAAATTAGCAAACGTGTTGCAGGATAGCAAACTGGTCTCATAGAGAAGATCATGATGATCTAGTTGAGGCCACAGATCACCTGCTAGGAGTCAAACCAGATAAATGTACCACATTTGCCTGGGCCATTCCAGCACAAGATAATCATTGTAATGCCTTCTAGCTCAATCCTTTAAAAGCAGGCAAGAAAGATGTTTCAAGGAAACAAATGCATAGATCAGGTGTGCATTGGTCCCATGGAACCACCAGAGCATCCACTGCTTCTGCTTGAGGGTCCCTGCATCTAAAGATAGACCTGTCCAGTCTGCTGTTGAACCTGGAAGCCAGAATATCCACATCTAGGACCTGTGATACACCTCTGTATCCAGGCATGTGGGCAAAGTCTGCCAGTCCTTTGGCTATGCCTGTGGTGCATTGTACATGTCTGACAAGGCTGGAGCATGACGTTTTGGCCAGCCTAGGATCCAATCAACTCTTGCAGCACTGAAACTTTGTGCCAAAGGGCAGGGCCACAAACTGGTAGTGCAGGGGTCCCACGGCAAAGAGTAGGAATCACTAATGTGCTGGGAAGACATGTAAGCAAGTCTATTTAATGTCCCCAAATCCAGACAGTACCTGGTAAAGGGAGGCAGACTGGCAGATTCCATGTCGAATTTTCCATAGCTAGTATGGGAAAAATGCCCCCTTTGGGTTTGGAAATTGTAAACAAGATTTTACTCAATCTCTAGGTACCTTGTGCCACATGAACTGGGGCAAAAATACCCTGGTCTAGAAGAACATAGAGGGCTCAATGGAGACCTACTAACCTGTGCATTTGGAAAGTTGGAGGTGATAAACTGAAAAAAGGCAGATAGCGAAAGCATCAGCCACCTCTGTGGGTAAATGGGGAGCCAAGCTCGGGGGGGGGCTTAATGTGCTGATGAATATTTGAAATAAATCCTGTTTATATTACCTACATTATTTCAGGTGCACTTAAATCAGGTGCACTATCATTTGGTCTCTGCACTTCTCTATGCAGTGCAGGAAGATTTGGAAGTGGTGTCCTCAAAGCATCAGGGTATCATGCCTCAGTACTCCTCTAAAGAGCCCTCGGCACTGATGCAAGCATTGGTTATTTATTTTTTAAGAGTTATGCAAATGTCATAATTTGTGGATTTCAGTCTGGAAGAATGGTGTTCTTAAGCAGACTGCACAATTCCCACATGTAATACTGCCCCCCCATGATTACAAGAACTAAAATGCAATAACTTCCAGGGAAGTCAGGCTGGAGAGGAAAGGGCAAGACCATCTGTTAATGTGAAAAAAGTTACTCACCTCTATCTAGAGAAGCTTTATTCAACACAAGGGCATCTTCAATGTCGTACCCGCTATAGCTCATCACTGCCACTGTAGCATTCTGTCCTGCAGGAAGTTTCTCAAAGTCTATAAGCTCAATGGTCTTGGTTGTCACCATTGGCCGCTGAGGGTATGCCAGTAAATACATCAACGTGTCAATTCTGTTCCTCTGGTTGTATCCAATTGTACCTGATCAAAAAAAGAGAAAACAAAATACAAGCTATAAACATTTTTCAGCTTTTAGATTTTCTGTGCACAGTAGTTTAGCTAAAGCACTGAAAAGTGCGAATCCCATTAAAATTGATTTTAAAACGTATTCTCACTTTTGCAGTAAAATCTAAGAAAACCCTCATTTTCAACCAGGATGTCGCGGCACTCTTGGGTGCCTTCTTGGTTCTTCCGGGGTGCCTTGGCAAAAATGTTTAAAAATTGCTAACAAGCCGGCAAGGTGGATCAAGTCGGCCTTTTTGTTACACAAAGCCACAGGCTTTATTGTGCAGAATTACAACCTTGGGCACTGTGCTGGCCAGCCACTGGCATCTTAAAGCAGTTCTTCACCCTAGAAAATAAATAAAAGGAAACTTACCTGTCCAGGGATCCAGTGCCGTGCTTAACCAAGCCGGCTCTTTGCAGGTCTCTGGGTCCCTGGCGCAGGCAGGTTTACCTTAGAAAACCAACTGTGACCAAATGGGGCTCCAAAGCCAGCTTACCACTGCACATGCATGCTGCACTGCGCTTTGGAAATGTTCCAGCAGCCTTCTGGGACCTGTGACATGTCCCAGAAGGCTGTGAGGGAAGGAGGGACAAACGTCCGGTCGGATTGCCGTTGGCGATCCAACCGAAAGTGGGAGCAGGTAACTGCCAAAACCAAGTACCTGCTCCCCCCCAAAAAATTGAGTGCCAAAACTTAAAGAGAATGGGAGGTGGAGGCAGGGAAGAAGAACTTCCTCTTTTTGGTGAAGTTCGGCTTTAACAACCAATCACCAAAGGAGGACATCATGTGCCTGTGTACAACATCCTTGTTTGCCCCTCCCCACCAGCACAGGGATCACTTTAGCAGAGAAAGGGAGGGAAATGGAGGGAGAAGAAAAACACTAGATTACTAGTCAGTAACCGTTAGCAAAGGTGGAAAAATAAATCTAATGCTGGCTCATGTATGTGGATACTGCTGCGATATGTTATATGTTATTTTTTTTTTTTCAAAAGATGAACTTGGCCCTTTAACATTTTAGACTTCGATGCCTCCAGATTGTGCAAAATTTTAAAGGGTGCCTTGACTAAAAAAAGTTTGAGAAACACTGCTCTAGATTACGTGTTCACACAACATACCTAAAAAAAAATATATTATTTCTTTACCATAGGTGTCATAGGAGACCAAATTGTTTTCAAACTTGTCACTCTTCTTTTGTTTATAGCGCAAAAAATAACTGCAGATCAAATACCACCAAAAGAAAGCTCTATTTGTGGGGAAAAAATTAAAATAAAACAATTTAATTTGGGTACAGTTTTGCATGACCGCACAATTGTCATTCAAAGTGCGACATCGCTGAAAACGAAAAATTGGCCTGGGCAGGAAGGGGGTGAAAATGCCCTGTATTGAAGAGGTTAATGACTGCTGTTTTTTTTTTACAAAAAAATGTTTTAGTTCCTGTCAGTAAATTTTGTAAACAAGTATTTTTTTCTCCTTCACTGCTGTGCGCTGATGAGCCGGCACCGATGAGGAGGGCACCAATATGGGTTAGTATGGTTTCTCCCTCTGACATTACAAACTACAGTGGTGACATGAGGTGAGAGGGAGAAACCAACGAGCTGCAGGAGGACTTTTGATGGCCATTTTTGGTGGACAAAGTTCCGTGCCATAGGCATCAAGAACGACTTTTACAGATAGGAATAAAAGCAAAACAGGCGGCTCACTTTATTGCAACAGACATCCTTGCTGTCCAACAGGAAGGCTTGGTAGAATACGAAGGGTCATGTTACATTTTTACAGAAAGAGTCCAGATTTGCAATTTAGCCATTAATGCTTTTTTCATATTGAAATCCACTTAAATTGCCCAGGTATGCTTTAAAAAAAACATAATCCCATCTAATTTTCTGCAGGGTCAACCTATTTGTCCATTTCAATTATCGATATGAATTTTGCATTCTCTACTGTACACGCATGGAATGTATGGATATTAAATGCACCCCATATTGGGCATGGTTTACCGGTTAATGCCCAGCAATTGCCTGCAGCAGTAAAATGCTGAATCCAGGCATACTGATGCAATTAACCAACCACAGAACAAAACATTGATTTTAGTTCATTTTAGATTAAGTTTCAGGTCATAACAAGTCAGATGTTCTGTATTGTTATGTTCTCAATCCTCCCAACAAAAAACGGTTTATAGCTCTATAAAGTTACCAAGGTTATTACAGAGGCGATATACAAACTACAAAAGGGACCAAGGCCGAGTCACTTTGTTCTGAACGGAAAAAGCATCACATCTCTGTCATTTAATAAAAGCACAAACTTTACAAAATGACGAAGATGCCTGTAAGAAAACCAAACGCAAACCACACAACTAAATTAATAAACTTATCATTTTTCCCTGCGACAGGGTCTCGCAATAAATTCATAATAAAAAAAATCTTCATAATCAAAAAGGGTTTAATGAAGTGTTTTCAAGAGACACTTCAGTATAAAAAAATTCAAATAGTCAGAAATGCCACAGCCTTCTTAAAGCAGACCTCGACTCCATGCACCACATGCAAAACCCACTTGCTAAATGTGGCCCCGTGCTGGTACACTGAATATAGAAAAAAAAATAAAAATTAAATAGGCATAAGTTAAAAACATCAATGCTCACAAATAAAATGTGCCTATTTTGTACAAATTTTGTCAAAGGAATAGATAAAACAAGTTTTTTTTTTCTCTAACACTATTGCTTATAACAGTGATGATCACAAGCAATCGTTTTAGCCGTCATGAATGGCTTTTTAGTCTCGATAGCCTGTGATCTGCGATTGGCTACAGATAATCACATGGTGCATGGTGCTGTGATTGGCTCAGGTACCATGTAATAGCTGTGGGCCAATCACAGCATCACAAGAGTAAGCAATTCAGGACTGTTTTGTTGACCAATCATAGCGATCACAAGATACCCACAAGTGTTTTTTTTTCCCCACACACATTACCCAGGCATTGTTCATTGTTGTCACTAGGGATGAGCTCTGGCGTGTTCACACAGTCCACATGAAAAAAGGTATTTTGCAATTTATATTTACTAAAATAATTGCAGTTCTGTGTACTGTGTAAGATCAGATTAAGGGAACGCAGGGTCCTGGGTTTCATAACGCTTTAAACCAGTGGCGGCTGGTGCTCAAAATATTTGGGGGGGGCGCAAAGGAAAAAAAAAATTGCAGTCTCACTGTGCCCAAACGCAGCCACTGTTACATGCCATCAAACGCAGCCACTGTTACATGCCATCAAACGCAGTCACTGTGCCATCAATTTGCACCACTGTGCCATGCCATCAATTTGCACCACTGTGCCATCAATTTGCACCACTGTGCCATGCCATCAAATGCAGCCACTGTGCCATCAATTCGCACCACTGTGCCATGCCATTAAACGCAGTCACTGTGCCATGCCATCAAATGCAGTCACTGTGCCATCAATTTGCACCACTGTGCCATGCCATTAAACGCAGTCACTGTGCCATGCCATCAAATGCAGTCACTGTGCCATCAATTTGCACCACTGTGCCATGCCATTAAACACAGTCACTGTGCCATCCATTGTCACCACTGTGCCATGCCATTAAACGCAGCCACTGTGCCATACATTGTCACCACTGTGCCATACATTATCACCACTGTGCCATACATTGTCACCACTGTGCCATGCAACGCAGCCACTGTGCCATACATTGTCACCACTGTGCCATACATTGTCACCACTGTGCCCTTTAATGGTCGCCGCTGTGCCAATTGTCCCCACTGTGCCCTGTAAATTGCTTTCTTCCCCCTCCGCCCGGCACTTACCTTTACTGGAGTCAGGCATCCACGTCCCACGATGTCTTCTCCCGCCCTCGATGACTGACAGGCGTCTCAGCCAATCAGGTTACTGGTAGCCAGAACCGGACAACCTGATTGGCTGAAGCGCCTGTCATTTTATTCAAGGGGCGTACAGTCTGTGCGCTCCGAGAATAAGCTTCCGGGACCCGGGGGCTGTATTGGGAAAGCCTATCAGAGCCGCTGGCTTTGATAGACATTTCCCTACAGCCAACCAGCTGGCGTTATTCAGATGGCCGGACATTGAGCGCCGACCATCTGAATAACAGCGGCAGCGGCGAAAATAACAATAGCAATGCATGAATCTATGTTATTTCACTCAGTGGCGGTGAGAGCCAGAGGGGGCGGCGCTCCAGCGCCCACTATGGACGAACCGCCACTGCTTTAAACACTGCGTAGAATAAAAAGAGTTGCCATGCTTCTTGAATTTTTTTTATTTAGTTTTTTCAAGCATTTGCTATATCCCAATTCTGCTGATCTCCTGCAGTCACTTTGTCTTTCTGCATGTAATTCAGCAATGACAGCATTGTTTATTCCCTGTTGGTGACAACTAAGGATGAGCTCCGGCACATTCGCACAGTCCATGTACAGAGCCCGCCAGGAAGTCAGCACCGCGCTGCAGAGATCGGCAAATGTCTCCCTGCCTGTGATTAGCGCAGAACATTGCCGACTTCCTGCAGGAGATCAGCAGAATTGGGATATAGCAATTGCTTGAAAAAAAATAATAAAAAAAAAACTCAAAGCATGGCAACTCATTATACACAGTGTTTAAAGTGTTACGAAACTCAGGACCCTGCGTTCCCTTTATCTGATCTCCCACAGTACACAGAAAATGGAAATGCAATTATTTTAGTAAATATAAACTGCAAAATACCTTTTTTCATCAGCAGGATATAGCAGTCTTGTGACTTCTAGAAGTTCCTGGCAAACCTTTCTACAAGGAGATCACATACTGCACTGAGCTGTCCTATCAGGATGAAGAACCAATGAACCTTTGTATGGACAGTGCCGATTGGCCCTGTGCTGATCACATGCACCCCCCCCCCCCAAAAAAAAACCTCTAGCAATATACACCAAACTGAGCATGTGCAGCCTGACTCCAAAGGCTCGTCGTATCTGGACCTGTTCTGGATGGAGTCAGTGGAATACGAGGAACATCTGTGCATACAGGATCATGTAACCTTTTTACACAATGCTGAGGATTAACCCCTTAGGTTCCACAGTAAATATAATACAGTGTCTTGAAAAAGTATTAACTTCCCCTGAACTTTTCCACATTAACATGTTCTAACCAAAAATGTAAATGTATTTTATCTGGATTTTGTGTGATAGACAACACAAAGTGGCACACACATAATCATGAAGTGGAAGGAAAACGATAAATGGTTTTCAAAACGTTTTACAAATAAATATATGAAAAGTGTGACATGCATTTGTATTCAGCCCCCTTTACTCCGATACCCATAACTAAAATCTAGTGGAACCAATTGCCTTCCGAAGTCGCCTAATTAGTAAATAGAGTCCACCTGTGTGCAATTTAATGCAATTTAATCTCAGTATAAATACAGCTGTTCTGTGGAGTCCTCAGAGGTTTGTTAGAGAACCTTAGTAAACACACAGCATTAGGAAGGCCAAGGAACACACCAGACAGGTCATGGATAAAGTTGAGGAGAAGTTTAAAGCAGGGTTAGGTTATAAAACAATCTCAAGCTTCAAACATCTCGGAGCACTGTTCAATCCATCATCTGAAAATGGAAAGAGTATGGCACAACTGCAAACCTACCAAGACATGGTCATCCACCTAAACCGACAGGCTGGGGGAACAGGAAAGCATTAATCTGAGAAGCAGCCAAGAGGCCCATGGTAACCCTGGAGGAGCTGCAGAGATCCACAGCTCAGGGGAGGGAATCTGTCCACAGGACAACTATTAGGCCCCTTTCACACTGGGGCGGGAGCCGCGGTGGCGGTATAGCGCCGCTAAAAATAGCAGGGCTATACCGTCGGATTTGCCACGGGATCCGGCCTCTTGCGACCCCGTGGCAAATGCAGAGGCGCATTTCGGGCGGTATTGCTGCGGTTTCCCATTGTTTTAAATGGGAAGGAACGGTAAAGGAGCGGTATACATACCGTACCGCTCCAAAGATGCTGCTTGCAGGAGATTTTTTTCTCTCCTGCCAGCGCATCGCCTCAGTGTGAAAGCCCTCCGGCTTTCACATTGAGGTTGCTGCGCAGGAGTTTTTCAGGCGGTACAGCAGCGCTATTGTTAGCGCTGTACCGCCTGAAAAACTCCTCAGTGTGAAAGGGGTCTTAGTCCTGCACTCCACAAATCTGGCCTTTATGGAAGAGTGGCAAGAAGAAAGCCACTGTTGAAAGAAAGCCATAATAAAGAAAGAAGTCACATTTACAGTTTGCAAGAAGCCATGTGGGGGACACAGCAAACATGTGGAAGATGGTGCTCTGCTCAGATGAGACCAAAATTTAATTTTTTTTAGACTAAAAACAAAATGCTATGTGTTGCAGAAAACAAACACTGCACATCACCTTGAACATACTGTCCCCACCGTGAAACATGGTGGTGGCAGCATTATGTTGTGGAAATGCTTTTTCTTTAGGGACAGGGAAGCTGGTCAGAGTTGATGGGAAGATGGATGGAGCCAAATACAGGGCAATCTTAGAAGATAACCGGTTAGAGTCTGCAAAAAAATCTGAGACTGGGGTGGAGGCTCACCTTCCAGCAGGACAACAATCCCAAACATACAGCCAGAGCTGCAATGGAATGGTTTAGATCAAAGCATATTCATGTGTTAGAATGGCCCAGTCAAAGTCTAGACCTAAAACCAGTTGAAAATCTGTGGCAAGATTTGAAAATTGCTGTTCAGATGTTCTCAAATCCAATCTAACAGAGCTTTAGCTATTTTGCAAAGAAGAATGGGCAAAAATGTCACTCTAGATGTGCAAAGCTGGTAGAGACATCCCCAAAAAGACTTGCAGCTGTAATTGCAGTGAAAGGGGGTTCTACAAAGTTATGACTCAGAGGGACTGAATACAAATGCATGCCACACTTTTCACATATTTGTTAAAAAATTTGAAAACCATTTATGATTTTCCTCCCACTTGACAATTATGTGCCACTTTGTGTTGGTCTATCACATAAAATCCCAATAAAAGACATTTATGTTTTTGGTTGTAACATGACAAAATGTGGAAGGAATACTTTCAAGACACTGTAAGCATGCTTTACTGCATATACAGACTGATGATTTTATTGTTGTGGGATTAGTAATTTTAACCACTTGAGACCTGCGCTATAGATGAAAGACGTCCACAACGCGGCTCTCAAGTGCCGGGTGGACGTCCCTGGACGTCCTGCCATTTACATTCCCTGCGTGCGCCGCTAGGGGCGCGCAGCGGGGAAACACTGTGCCCGGCGCATCGCTGGGAAGCTGATGCACGTGCCTGGCACCCGCGATGTCCGCCATGGTTCCCGTGATAGACGGTGACAGCAGGGACATGGTGTTAGCACACACGCAGGGAATACATTTAACCCCTTCCTCACCCCCTAGTGTTAACCCCTTCACTGCCAGTCACATTTATACAGTAAGTAGTGCATTTTTATAGCACCGATCGCTGTATAAATGTAAATTGTCCCAAAATTGTGTCAAAAGTGTCCGATATGTCCGCCGCAATATCGCAGGCCTGACAAAAAAAAAAATTAAAATCGCAGATCGCCACCATTACTAGTAAAAAAAAAAAAAATCATAAATCTTTCCCCTATTTTGTAGGCGCTATAACTTTTGCGCAAACCAATCAATATACGCTTATTGCGATTTTAACAAAAATATGTAGTAGAATACGTTTTGACCTAAACCGAGGAAAAAAATATTTTTTTTAAAAAAAAATTGGGATATTATTATAACAAAAAGTAAAAAATTGTGTTTTTTTTCACAATTTTCAGTTTTTTTTTGTATATAGCACAAAAAATAAAAACCGCAGAGGTGATCAAATACCACCAAAAGAAAGCTCCATTTGTGGGGAAAAAAATTATAAAAATATAATTTAGGTACAGCATTGCATGACTGCGCAATTGTCATTCAAAATGCCACAGCACTAAAAGCTAAAAATTGGTCTGGGCAGGAAGGGGGTTTAAGTGCCCAGTAATGAAGTGGTTAAGCAAACTGTCACTTTGTTTGGGTATAAATCTACTTCAATTATAGAAACCATAAAATACAAACATAGGGCCAGATTCACAAAGAGATACGACGGCGTATCTCCTGATACGCCGTCGTATCTCCTGATACGCTGTCGTATCTCTGAGATACGATTGTCGTATCTATGCGGCTGATTCATAGAATCAGTTACGCATAGATAGCCCTAAGAGCCGACAGGTGTAATGGACTTACACCGTCGGATCTTAGGCTGCAATTCTAGGCCGGCCGCTAGGTGGCGATTCCATTGCGGTCGGCGTAGAATATGCAAATGACTAGTTACAGCGATTCACGAACGTCCGCTTTACCCGTCGCTCTAAATTTACGTTGTTTCCTTCGAGATACGCCGCGTAAAACTAAGGCTGCCCTCTAGGTGGCCTAGCCAATGTTAAGTATGGCCGTCGTTACCGCGTCAAAATTTAAAAATTCCTGTCGTTTGCTTAAGTCGTCCGTGAATGGCGCTGGACGCCATTTACGTTAACGTCGAAACCAATGACATCCTTGCGACGTCATTTAGCGCAATGCACGTCGGGTAATTTTACGGACGGAGCATGCGCAGTACGTTCGGCGCGGGAATGCGCCTAATTTAAATGGTGCCCGCCCCATTTGAATTAGGCGGGCTTGCGCCGAGCGGATTTACGTTACACCGCTGCAAGTTTACAGGTAAGAGCTTTGTGAATCAGGCACTTACGCTGTAAACTTGCGGCGGTGTAACGTAAGTGGGATACGTTACGCTGCCGCATCGTAACGTATTTCTATGTGAATCTGGCCCATAGTCACTGGTGAAAATCAAATCCTGTACCCAACCCTACCATTCAAAACATAGGAGAGGGGTGTGTTCTGTAGTCCAACAGAAACTTGGGAACAATGTAACTGATAAAAGTGCTCAACAGGATGTCACAAGCCAACAAGATTTATGGCAGGATCAACAGGTATTTTTGCACTTATTCATAAGATCTAATAAAACACTTTGAAATGGTATATTAAACAGACCACAATGGAGAAAGTTTATTGTTCGGGTTTATCCACACACTTTAAAATCCAATATTTTGCATGCATTACAACCACACACACACACTTTGTTCTATCACCTGTCACTATGAGAAGTAATCAAACGTTACTTTGTATAAATAAGGCCAAGCACAATCCTCTATATTCTGCAGAAGAGAGTGTCTGGTGCCAAAGTCTCTATTTTTCAATGGCGGCTTTTATCAGCTTCCTTATTCTTTAGTCAGGTGTTTAGTAATAACATGCGGAAACAAAGGCCTTTTTTATTGCTGAAGATATCTAGCAGCCTTTGTATCCCAAGCATCAGCGGTAACGTCAGTGCATTGTATCCAGGGAGCTAAATGTGCAAGACCCGGGGTCACAGCAGCTGAATACACCGCGCTCAGAAAACAGAGACAATGAATTGCAAATGACACTCCAGACAAAAAGCAGAGGGAGAAGGAAGGAGCAAAAGAAACCGCATTCACTGCAAACGCCACAAAAGGACTGTGCCAGGACTGAATTGGCTTTCTGTACACACTGATCCTGGATGACTGTGTGTGGTAAGAAACTAAACCTTCCACACAATGCAAAAAAAGGGCACAATCTGGAGTCTTGGGTGGTTCTTATTGTATATTAAAGCTGAAATCAAGGCAGATATAAAAGACAAAACTAATGCAGTCTTGTAAACATCAATACAGCATTAAATGTATTTACAAGTACTTTTGGCTTGGTATCAGTCCCTGCTGTGCGGCCCATGTACAGCAGAGCTCAGACTAGGAATGGGAGAAAGAGCCTGTCGAATATTGTTAATGCATCAATAAGAACAGGCTGATAAGAGGAGAGAGCGGAGTGACAGATTTAAGAAGAACGAAACTCTCTCAATCCGCATTACCCACATTTAACATTCTTTTCAGTTATGTCCTAGGCCAAAATGATGCCATACATCCCAGGTGTATTCAGGAGGGGAGGGACTTTCCTAGCTAAGCACAGCCTCCTGTGTGTATGCCTGAGCCAAGGGCAGACAGATTCCAGAAAGCAAACACATGCTGGGGGGGGGGGGGTTCAAAGTGATTTCTCAAACAAAATAAAGCACCAAGATATTAAAGAATGGGTGAGTTTGCTTGCTTTAACCATTTAAGCCTGGGACCATTTTGTTGCTAAATGGCCGGGCCACTTTTTGCGATTCGGCACTGCGTCGCTTTAACTGACAATTGCACGGGCGTGCGACGTGGCTGTCGAACAAAACTGTCCTTTTTTTCCCACAAATAGAGCTTTCTTTTGGTGGTATTTGATCACCTCTGCGTTTTAAATTTTTCGCGCTATAAACAAAAATAGAGCGATTTATTTTTTACTTTTTGCTATAATAAATATCCTCAAAAAGGATAAAAAAACATTTTCTCTTCAGTTTAGGCCGATAAGTATTCTTCTACATATTTTTGTTAAAAAAAAAAAAAAAAATCGCAATAAGCGTTTATTAAATTGTTTGCGCAAAAGTTATAGCGTCTACAAAATAGGTTGGTTTTATAGCATTTTCATTAATCATTTTTTTTTTTTTTACTAGTAATAGCAGGGATCTGCAATTTTTATCGTGACTGCGACATTATGGCAGACACACCGGACACTTTTGACACATTTTTGGGACCAATTTTTACAGCGATCAGTGCTATAAAAATGCACTGGCAGTGAAGGGGTTAACCACTAGGTGGCAGTGTAAGCTATGAGTAAGCACTGATTGTAGTGCGAAACATCAGCTGTATGCCCCTGTCTTTGCTGTGATGTATGGTGTTTGATAACTTTTATCAATAAAAGGCAACCAAAAAGGTTTTTCCAGAGTGCGGCTGTCCAAACATTTTTCTACAGGTGGCAGTGTAGGGGTTAAATGTTCCCTAAGGAGCGATTCTTACTGTAGGGGGGTGTGGCTTGCTGTGATAAGTCACTGATCGTGTTCCCGATGACAGGGAACACAATCGGTGACAGTGTCACTAGGCAGAACGGGGAGATGTTGTGTTTACACCGTGAGTATGCCCGGGACGATCAAGTCCGCGGGCCCCATGAGCACGCTAACTGAGATTGCGGCGGGCGCAAGCAACAACCGCTTCTTAAAGGTACAGGTACGTTCTTTTGCCTGCCTGTGCCATGCTGCAGATGTATATCTGCGTGTGGCAAGTGGTTAAAGGAGAAGTTCATCTTTCAGAACATGTTACACCCATATTCAGGGTGTAACATGTTATGAAAGGCCCGGCTCCGACCTCCACTCTGACTTCTGGTGGGGATGATCTTCTCGTGCCTGCTGTCAAAATCAGAAAAAAAAAAACCTGTTCTGTAATAGGAAAAACTACAATTACAGACAGCCTTGGCGGCTGTCAGCTTTTAATTCTCAATGAACCTTCATGAGCGCTGTGAGCGCTGTGGTCGTTCATTGGATCTTCCTGTCAAGAGTGTTTCAGCTTGCCCCTACGAGGTATGAGTAAGCAGATACACCAAATGGTCCGCAGGAGTTCTGCATGGCATCAGTGATCAATGCTTTAAAGCGTCCTACAACAAAAAAATGAATGCACATTTTTTTTTACCTGCATACAAATGTACATTTATTATTTTTTTGTAAAAAGGTGAACTTATCCTTTAAATATGAAAAAATTTATAAAAATTAAATAGCGTTTTCAGCTTGTGGTGCTCAAATACAGTTTAGTTCTACTTTAACCTCATCAGTCTGCTTCTTTTTTTACTGCCTTTACACTGTCTATTCACAGGCTGAGGGATGGACAAGATTGAGAGGTATTGCTAAATTGCAGCAGAGGAAAAAATAAATAAATCAGGTCTCCCGCTATGCCAGACAGGGCTGTGCATATCTCAGGGCTGGATGGACAGAAATACAAATCATTTTTTGGGTACAATAGCTCTCCTATACAGTATAGGTAAGTATGTCAAGTACAGTTTTTACAATTTTTTCAAATTTAAAAATGTAATATTAAAAAAAAAAAGTACTTTCGTTGAACAACATTGGTTATGGAATGTAGAAAGAATTCCTAAAAATCCCTTACACAAAAGCTGGTACAAAAATCTACTATTGCATAGTCAGCCTCTACCCCACAGTGACTGTCATCAGAGGTGTAGAAAAAAACATACAAATACACAAAAAAATCACTGGCGCTAGATGAGGATAATAGTAACCCTAAAATAAGAATTGTAACTCATATATAGGGTATGAGGAAGATAGTCCGGTGCTGCGGGAATCGTGGTACCCGGAAGTACCAAAAAAAAAGAAAATACACCAAAAATCCGCGCTCACGAACATCTACAGTTCATAGTAGACCCAGTAATATAGGGAAAGAGTAAAAGTTTCCAATAAAATATTTGGGAAGAAAATCCATTTATTAGAGATCAGCTCCAAACATTTAAAAAGTCCATATGAACTTATGTACAAAGTTATGTAAACAGTGTGAATAGGAAGTGAATTCAGCAGGCAGCTAACAACCAATTCATGGGCTCAAACCTCCCGGATTCGATAAACATGCCTTTAGGTGGAGTACTCACAGTACCTTAGGGGCAGATGGTGGGATAGCGATATTGAAGAGATGGCCCCTCAAATTTCAGCTAGAGCCTGAGATCAGGCAGTCCGCGTATCCGATGTGTCACCAAGAGGGACGGAACCATCCGATGAATCCCACAGCCGGGGACACAGCGCGATGAGGTCTGGAGGGACAGGCGCTCGTTCCCTTCTGATCGTGGTGACGTCACACGTCTGAGACGTCGCTCTACGGTCGAAAGCAGTGAAGCGAGGATGCGATAGATGCCCTCTGGTGGAAAATCCTTAGATTGCGCTCTCCAATACAATTAGGTGGAAGCCGCCAGCGGGGAAAAAACAATATTTAAAATGAAGTTGATCTTAGATATTTGGAAGATGTATTAAACTTCCATAAATAAGGGGATCAGACAGTAGCCTTGACGACGCGTTTCGCGTTTCAAATCGCTTTTTAAAAGCGCTTGAAAAAGCGCTTTGAAGCGTGAAACGCGTCGTCAAGGCTACTGTCTGATCCCCTTATTTATGGAAGTTTAATCCAACGAGCGCCTGTCCCTCCAGACCTCATCGCGCTGTGTCCCCGGCTGTGGGATTCATCGGATGGTTCCGTCCCTCTAGGTGACACATCGGATACGCAGACTGCCTGATGTCAGGCTCAGGCTCTAGCTGAAATTTGAACAGCCATCTCTTCAATATCGCTATCCCATCATCTGCCCCTAAGGTACTGTGAGTACTCCACCTAAAGGCATGTTTATCGAATCCGGGAGGTTTGAGCCCATGAATTGGTTGTTAGCTGCCTGCTGAATTCACTTCCTATTCACACTGTTTACATAACTTTGTACATAAGTTCATATGGACTTTTTAAATGTTTGGAGCTGATCTCTAATAAATGGATTTTCTTCCCAAAATATGTTATTGGAAACTTTTACTCTTTCCCTATATTACTGGGTCTACTATGAACTGTAGATGTTCGTGAGCGCGGATTTTTGGTGTATTGTCAGAGGAGTAGAATTAAGGAAAACCAGAATACAGTAAAACCTTGGTTTGAGAGTAACTTGGTTTGAGAACGTTTTGCAAGACAAGCAAAATGTTTTAATACATTTTGCCTTGATATACAAGTGATGTCTTGATATAAGAGTAGCGTCACAACTGAGAATAAAAAAAGAAGAGAAAAGCCTCTAAGTGTAGCAATATGGTTACATTTAATGTAGGTACAACATTTAGCAACTTATCGCTACACTTAGAGGTGCCTCTCTTCTCTTTTATACCCTGTAAAAAAAATGCTTTGATATACAAGTGCTTTGGATTACAAGCATGTTTCTGGAACTAATTATGCTTGCAAACCAAGGTTTTACTGTACATCTTTACAGGAAGAATGAAAAACGTCAAAAGATTATTATTTTTTTTTTAAACTTACGGTCTGCTTTACCCAACACAGCTAGAAATTAAGGTAAAATACTGAATAGTCTCCTTACCCATAGCCTGCTTCCCCATAGCACACTGGTAGGTGTTTCTTGGGGACTGGTTATGATGAGGATATGGAATAAGCCCAGCACAAACCCCAAGTAACGTAAATGGCTCAATCTCCAAATGTGTCGTATGTCTTGAAAAGAAAGGAAAAAATAAATAAAATAATTTGATACAATTAACATATGAATATAAAACAAAGTTAAATACCACATGCAAAAAGTGAAGCAGCAACCTTGCCACCTGTTTTACCTTTACCACATTTTTGCCTCGGCCATGAAGCACAGCATTGTGGATGTTTTTTACTGAGCTAAAATACAGCCCATTCATTGTAATGTGCCTAGGCACACAGTGTATTCTTCAGCAAAAAAAATTAAATCTGCATTCTTGGTCAGTAAATTACTCCTATATGCGCACAAATGTGCGCTAATGACCATTAGTTTGCAATCCGCAGAAAAACAAGAGAATACCTTTGTGCAAAAATACGCGCAACTGTGCGAAAATACACACAAATACATTGAAAAAATAAAAATAAAAAACATGTCTGAAAAAGTAAATGCTCAAACAGCAATATCGTGTGCAAGAGGCCTACAAGTTGTTGTAGCTGCCACAGTTTATGCATGGCTTAGGCCTCCCCACTGAATCACTCTCCCCCTACTTGGAAGAAACCAGCATTTTCTTTGGCCCCCCTTTACTGAATGGATTGCTGGATGAGTAAAGGATGGAGGGGTTAACTCAGAGCTATTGCTTTGTACTGAATATTTTCTCGAATGTTTGACAAACAGCAGGTGGAGCGATGGGGTCCTCTTAGTAAGCTACAGGGTCAAAAGTTTGTGGACACATGACCATCACTCAGGCCCCTTTCACACAGCCACTTCATGCAGTCCTATGGAGCGTCAGCGGAGACATGTCCGCTGACATCCGTCCCGATCCGCCAAAATCAGACGGATGGCGATACGTCCCCATCCGTCCATGGCGGATCGGCCAAATGGCGGATGGCCAAATATATGTGGACATATCGGCAAATGATTGAGCCCAGGTGTTTCCAAAGAGGGGTACGACTAATGCCTGGTACACACGATGAAATTATCGTACGAATGATCGTCTGTTTTTTTGCATGCTAATCTCAGATCGAACCTCAACAGTTTACCAAAGTCACGAAAATTCTCGTACGACATAATAAATATTCAGAAGTGATGTCATGTGTTGTAGTGCATTTGCGAACAACAACTGTACCGATTAAGACGAAAATCGGACAATTTTTTCACGCAAGTCTGACCAAATAAGAATCGGATGAACTGTCCTGATCGGCTCTCGAAAGCTCTGTACTTACAATCAGATCATACGATCGCTCCGAAATCAGTATTTTCGTACGATTTTCTGATCGTGTGTACAGGGCTTAATGCTACAGCATTTTAGACAACTGTACAATGTCTACAATGTCTACAATGTGAAAGCACTTTGGCAAAGGTCATTATTTGTTTATCAGCATTACTGTGCCACACAAAGCCAACTCCATAAAGACATGGTTTTCTGAAAACATGGAGTCTGATGTGGAGTATTGATGAGCTCAGGTATGTTTAGACTAAAATCTGAGCATATATGTGAGCCCATCAGAAAGCTGTTATCTGTACTGGGCGCGTATACCTGTGGCTGTGGGGCGGAGAATGTCTCATCACAAGACGATTAGCCTGTACAGGCGACAGCATCCCGTTGGGTTCGCACACACAGGTTCCGATCCTAGTTCGAACACACCACACCCAAGCTGGTGTGGAGGAACTCAAGCCTGCACAGATCCCTGACCTCCAACCCACAGAACACTTATGGGAGGAATACAAATGCCAATCTTGAGGGCCAGTTCACACCAGATGTAGTTCCGTGCAGTTTTGTTTTTTCTGCACCAATACAGTCAGTTCCGGTTAGTTTCCGCACCAGAAACTGACTGCACTGGTGTGAACTAGAGCCATTGGAATACATGGAAAACATTGCGCATGCATTTTTAGTGCAGAAAAAAAAGCGCACGGAACTGCATCTGGTGTGAACTGACCCCAGAAATGCAAGTTTACAAGAATTTGAAGGATGAGTTTTATAGCAGTAAAAAAGGATGTACAAATTCATGTTAATACTTATGGCTTTGGAATAGAATGTCCAACAAGAATACATAGGTGTGAGAGTCAAGTGTCCACAAACCTGTAACCATGTAGGAAACTGGATAATGTAATTCAAACTCCTCCCATCTTATTCGTAAGCTGATCATACACTGCTTACATTTTGTAGACATTCCTGCAGGCACAGCAGAAATCTGAGCAGCGTAAGGACTCACTGACACCACTCTGTTTGCCAAAAATCAGTTGTTCAAGCAACTTTTGGCGAAGAAGCATATTTGAAAATTGCCCACTGTACAGCAACTGCATCCAATCAGAGGCAGTCACTATGCAGGTATCCTGACAGCCGGTAAAGCCAGCTGTCAGAATACAATAGCGGGATTAGTCCATTTGTACTGTTAGCGGTGATTGTGAAAGAGCAAACAAACTATAAGCATGTGGGCAGCATTAGACAATCAAAATTTGGCTTGATGCAATCCATGAAGATTGGATTACGTTGATTTATCTGTGCGACTGTAAATTGCTGGGATATGCTCAGAGTGGAGAAAATCATTTGGATGAGCAGCAAAATGTCTACTACATTACAGAACAAGTCCAGCCGAGTTGTGACCAACTACTTCTAGCATATAGTGCAGGTTTGATGTAAGCCAGTGTCCACAAAGCTTTGTCAGCTATGAAGCCTTGTTATGACCTTTGGTCAAATAACTAAGATCCAGCTACTAAGCTACTGATCAGAGTGCAATATTTGAAGCATATATGGCTATTTATTTCATGCTTTGTAAACAGTTCCATTGCCACAGGAGACCATAAATCGTAGATACACTTGATATTAGAGCTGCACGATTCTGGCCAAAATGAGAATCACAATTTTTTTCCTTAGAATGAAGATCATGATTCTCTCACCATTCTCACGGCGTAAAATCTTTTACATTTATACAAAAAAAATGGGCTAACTTTACTGGCTATTTTTTTTTTACATTCATTAAAGTAATTTTTCCCAAAAAATTGCATTTAAAAAGACTGCTGCGCAAATACAGTGCAACATAAAATATTGCAGCAACCGCCATTTTATTCTCTAGGGTCTCTACTAAAAAAATTATATAATGTTTGGGGCTTCTAAGTAATTTTCTAGCAAAAAAAAAGTAATGATTTTAACTTGAAAAGAGCTGTCAGAAAAAGGTTTGGTGTTTAAGTGGTTAAATGTTCCTAATTTACATACAGAAGTTTATTCCTTTGATGTACAAGTCAATGTGATACAATGTTTAGACTTAACTTTCCACTGATAAAGAATGTTTTCAAAACTTGGCAGGCTGCCCAGACTGACTTTTGGCTGGGAGCAGAGAGAAAATTATTTTAATGTCAAAGATCATGAAACCCTGTGTCAAGAACTGCAACGGGAAAAAGATTGCGATAACGATTAATCGTGCAGCTCTACTTGATATGTCATTTGAATTACTGAGTAGTCTTCATTAGCTGGCAGGAATCACTAGGCTGATTAAAAGACATGAGGCCAAGCAAGTTTTTTGGGAAGGTAAGATTTGCATATCACTTTAGGTTACACCCTTGAAATCCTCCAACCTCAATAAAAAAAACATACCAGAGGGTGTGTCTAAAGCCTAGTACACACTTGTAGTATTTTTTTTATTCAACCCAGCAGCGCTGAATGAAAAAAAAACTGACAGCTCAGGAGGAGCCATGTACTAACTAGCCAACGTTAGTACAGCGATCTCCTCTGCTGTTCTATTGTGTCCCGACAGAGGGATGGCCCCCATTGGCTGAGAGTGCTGATCAGGAGCTGACCCGACAGACCTTTTTGTCAGTCATACTCCAACAAAAGTCCGGCTTTTTTCTAACCCACTCCAGTACAAACGGGCCAAATGTTAGCCGGTTTCTTTTAAACCAGCCGATGCTGCCCAACATGTGTGTACTAGGCTCAACTTGGGGAGAGGTCCTGCCAGCAGACGTAATAAGTGACTTCTTGTATGCGATAAACAGTGAGTTTAGAACACTAACTTACTTGGTAACAGTGTGCTCATAGAGGGCTACATAACAGTCATTCTCTTCATTAACATCCAAATATTCCACCAGACCCTCATGCAGAAAATCCTCAAAGCTCCTGAGAATGGACAAAATAATCAGAAAATCAGCTCTTCCCTGTACATAAAGTAAAAAACCTGTGCTATGCTTAAAAGAGATATCCAGGCATTTTAATCAACTAAAATACGACAAAAAATAAAAAAATGTAGATGACTAAAATACGACAAACTAAAATGGCATTTTAGTCAAAAGACTTAGGCCCCATACACACGAGAGAATATATCCGCGGATACGGTCCAGCGGACCGTTTCCACGGATAAATCCTCTCAAAGATTTCCTGAGATTTCTGTGCGATGGAGTGTACACACCATCGCATTGAAATCCGCGCGGAAATCCTCTGGCGATGACGTGTCGCGCCGTCTCCGCGATTATGACGCGGCGACGGGCGCGACGCTGTCATATAAGGAATTCCACGCATGCGTCAAATCATTACGACGCGTGCGGGGAATCCCTCCTTTGGATGGATGGATCCTGTGAGTCTGTACAGACGAGCGGATCCATCCGTTGGAATGGATTCCAGCAGATGGATATGTTCTGCATGTCAGCAAATATCCGATCTGCTGGAATCCATCCCAGAGGAGATTTCTCCGCGGAAACAGATTCGCTGGCGTGTACACACCATAGGATCTATCCGCAGAAACCCATTTGCTGGGATTTATCTGCGGATGGATTCTATCGTGTGTATGGGGCCTAAGACTGAAACTAAATTGAAATTTGACTTCAAAATTAACACTGTTCAGTAATACATGTTCATACCTCAATACCATAAATAATAACATATTCGATTTTCCACTCCAGCAGTATATAATGAGTTTGGAAATTGGAGAAATGTTAACCAATGCATTACAATTTAATTACACTCATTAGATTGTAGTCGACTAAAACTAAAAACAATTGCAGAAGACTAAAATGGGACTAAAACTAATATGATATTTTAGTCCTAAGACTAAAACTAAATTTAAATTTGCTGCCAAAATAAAACACTGGTACTTGGGAGTTTACTGTAGTATGCATATGTATTGCAGAAATGTACTGCACATTTATTTTTAACCACTTGAGCCCCGGGCAATCGTCAAATGACGGCTTCACGGTGGCTCTGAAAATCCAACAGGACGTCATATGACGTCCTGGATTCCTCCGGCCACTGGGGGGCGCCCGAGATGCCGATGCGCGTGCCTGGCGGTCGCGATGTCCGCCAGGTACCCGCGATCGGTAATGACAGAGCAGGGACGTGGAGCTCTGTGTGTAAACACAGAGCTCCACGTCCTGTCAGGGGAGAGAGGAGACCGATCTGTGTCTCTTGTACATAGGGACACAGCATCGGTCACCTCCCCCAGTCACCCCCCTCCCCCCACAGTTAGAACACAATACAGGTACACATTTAACCCCTTCCTCACCCCCTAGTGTTAACCCATTCAATGCCAGTCACATTTATACAGTAATTAGTGCATATTTATAGCACTGATCACTGTATAAATGTGAAGGGTGCCAAAAATGTGTCAAAAGTGTCCGATATAATGTCGCAGTCCCAATACAATAAAAAAAAAATAAAAAAATAAAAAAATCGCAGATCGCCGCCATTGCTAAAAAAAAAAAATAATTCTGTCCCATATTTTGTAAGCGCTTATTGCGATATTTTTTTTTTTTTTTACCAAAAATATGTAGAAGAATATGTATCGACCTAAACTGAGAAATAAAAAAAAAAAAAAAAAAAATGGGCTATTTATTATAGCAACAAGTAAAAAATATTGAATTTTTTTCAAAATTGTTGCTTTTTTTTTGTTTATAGCGCAAAAAATAAAAACCGCAGAGGTGATCAAATGCCACCAAAAGAAAGCTCTATTTGTGGGGGAAAAAAGGGCGACAATTTTGTTTGGGAGCCACGTCGCATGACCGCGCAATTGTCAGTTAAAGCGACGCAGTGCCGGAAGCTGAAATTTCACCTGGGCAGGAGGGGGGTATATGTGCCCAGTAAGCAAGTGGTTAATTTTATCCAGACATACATTTTAAATCCAACACCAAGCCAAAGCTAGACACCAGAGATAGGTCTTCAAAGACATTTGTTATATTGGTGTCACTGCTAAATAGACTGGCTGGTCTTTACAACTGCTTAAAAGACACCGTTCATGAGCAAATCAAGGTGTCTACTAGGACCGACCTTTATTTTTGAAAATGCTAGATGCCTGGCTGTCATTCTAATGCTCTTTTTTTTTTTAAATACTTCTCAGGCAATGGCCAAGAACAAAGATACAGACATGTTTGTGACTTGAATTCATTTGTAAGTACACTTATATGATGTCAGCAACGTAACACAAGGCTGAGCCATAGTGCTGGCATCTCAATTTTAAGCCTGTTAATAACCAATTTCAGGTAAACAATGAGTTGTAATGTTAATAAAAAAAAAAAAAAAAAAAAAAAAAAAAGACTTAAAACTGGTTTATTTGTATGTTAAATGAAAAAAAAAAAAAAAAAAAAAATAATACATACCTGTAACCTTGAGTAAGCTCCTGGATGTGTTTGTTGGTCACCATACTCCTCTGATTCTTGACAATAATATAAGGCCTGGGAAGAAGCAGAGTGGTTGTCAGTGCTCATATGTGCCAATGTTGGATGCCACCAACCAGGCTATGCAGTGTGGCAGAGGTGAGCAAAGTCATTAGACAGAACTAAGGCTTAACAGTAATACAAATCCTTTCATAGGGAAATCTTTTCACATACAGTATACATTTAAACTGTGCAATTAGCTATGTGCCTGAAGTTTATGCTCAACAACTGCACAGCAAACACAAACTCCAAAAAAGCGGCATGCATGATGTTTACACATTAAAGTAGATTTAATTCCCAAATGTATTACATTGTGTGCTAAAAACAAATATCAATTACTTTTTTATTTTTATTTAAAAAAAAGACAGTTTTAATCTTTTTTTAATCTCTGCGCTACTGATCTCCTTTAAACACATATCTGCATGAACTAGCTGCAGCATCAGCTGCTTATTGCTCTGAACAAAGTTCTTGAAAGTGACAACAGCAGGCCATGCCTGGGCTATGTGCGTTGGCACAATGGCTTGGTGACAGGATGATGACATGTGAACAGCTGGGAATAGAGCATTGACATTCTATAAATAGAAACTACCTGAACAAGAGCTTTCATGGCAGGTATTTTATTTTCGTAAATTAAAATGACATCAACATGCATCTGGGTTTATATCCCCTTTAAAGTGGTTGTAAACCAGGGGTGCCCAACCAGTGGCCACAAAGCCCTCTGATGTGGCCCACGACCTCCTGCCCGGATTGCCGACCTGCCATCCGAGAGCATCGGTGTTGTAAATGAAGCCGGTGGGAAAAGGAAGCAAGCAGCTTTTCAGAATGTGCACCATACCTGCAGGATATAATAGACGTCATTGGCAAAGTGCAGCTAACCGGTGGGAAAACCACAGGTACACTGCGCCGCACCTACGCTGTGGGTAGACTGCAGACATTCAGTTTAAAAGCAGCCTTAAGCCCCTTTCACATGACCGGTCCAACCCAATTGGACCCTCCATTTACCTCTATGGAGCTGCAGATGTAAACAGACTTGCTTCCGTTTACACCTGCCTACCTCCAATCCGATCGGCTAAAAAAAAAACAGCAGACATGGATCTGTCTCCTTCCATCTGATTGTATCAGAGGGCCCATAGAGTAGATTGGGCTGCGTCTGCTTTGCATATGCAGACTGGACACAGACCTGTCATCTGCCCACTCCGCTCATTGTGGCCCGCGACTGGTTACTAGGTCGCTTAAGTGGCCCTCGACCTTCAAAAGGTTGGGCACCCCCCTGTTGTAAACCCTTTACAACCACTTTATGCTACAGGCAAGCCTATAATAAGGCTCACCTTTAGCTACCCAGGATATGTTCTAAACCTGCACAGTTTAGGAGATATCCCCTGTCCCTTGCATGTGCCGATAGCATTGGCACATGCGCAAAGGGGCAAACTGAAGCAAATGGCACCTATGTACCGTTGCTTCAGTTCGTGTGCCGGTTACTGGCGGCTACCGCGCTCATGTGCGGCAGTGACGTCATCGCGGCTCCGGGCATTTACGGATACCCAGAAGCAAGCCCCGGGAGAGATGTCGGCGGCTGGAGGGGGAGACAAGGATGTGTTTTTTATGACCTCAATAAAAAAACCTATGGGCAAATTGTTTTGACTTCTTTGTAAGTATTCTAAGTGCCCATTCACACCTAGGTGTATATACGCCTGAAGCGCGACGCCGCAGCAGCCCCTGATACGCTGGAGGGGTGAGTTTACATTGTCAGCTATGGAGATGGTTCACATCTCCACGCCGAACGCCGAAACGCCTGAAGCCCAAAACAAGTCCCGGACCTTTTTTTCAGGCGGCTTTCGGCCATAGCCGACAATGTTGATCACCCCTCCTGTGTATGTTACCACGGCATATTTTACCGCGTTTTGTCGCAGTAAATCGAGGGACAAAAACACCGCAATTTGTCGCGGCAATTCGCGGTAAAATACGCCGCGTTGTAGTGTGAATGCAGCCTTAGGATGGAGAAACTGTATATTTGCCTCTGTACTAGATCTAGTATTCTGTATGCATGTAAACATAGATTTTTTGGATAAGTCCAAACAGATTGAAAACTTTAGAAATCATTACATTTAATATTCTATTTATTTTAGTGATTCGGTTTAGATAACTGCACGTAGTTTTGTGTATGCAAACAGAAGGTAAAAATGATTTCAATGATCTGAATGGCTGTTATCACCAATAAGACACTTTCCATCTGTTAGGATACCTTTGACGTTTACATACATCAGCAAAATGAAGCCATCAGTAGCTGTCAAGAAGTCCTATTCTCTCACATTATTGCTCATATGGTAGTGGCTTCTTTGTGTGGGAGATGAGGCCTGTTTGTAGAAAACTCGGGGGACTGGTCTCTGTACTACAGGTAGCTAGCGGCCATTATTGAACCTCAGGCTTCCAGCCATATTGGCAGCAGAATGACAGTCCTATCACTCAGAACAGGAAGATAACCTGAATCATTTGTGCGTTTTGGCGATTAGCCTATGTCTGCTTTCTTTGATAAATTACGTTTCTATTTAGCTTAATGAACCTGTCAACAATGTCACCAACTGACACACTAAGGCCCTAAAAAAGCAAAAAAAAAAAAAAAAAAAACACCCACCCAAAACAAACAAATTTCAATTCTAAATCATTTTTAAGCAAATGCTTGTATCTCATGGAAAATTATATTTGTCATTTATTAATATTTGCGCATTAACCACTTCCTGCCCACGCTATAGCTGAAAGATGGCTACGATGCAGGCTTACTTTGCCGGGATGGCATCCATGGGCGTTTTAAGTTGGCCATACATTATACAATTTTCTATAGACTAACCTTCAACTATGTAGTGCAAGGACCTAAGGACCTGCCTAATTGGATACAGTTGAAATGGTTGTTTAGTTTTGACCTCATATATGGTTTTTGGTAAATCTAAAAGAAAATTGTACAAGAAAATTAAACATGTATGGCCAGCCTTACTGTGATCATGATGCCTACACACCTTCTGTGGCCTTTGGACACAGCTGATCAAAGATCGGGACAAAGTGCAATCACAGCGGCCCTTTACCACGTGATCAGCTGTGTCCAATGACACAGCTGATCACGGATGTAAAACACAATCGCTGACAGCGTGAGGAGAGAAGAAGAGAGCCGATAACCGGCTTGTGATAAAAGGACATCAACGCTGATTATCAGTGTCCTGATTATCAGTGCAGTCCCAATAGTACCCATTATTGCAGCCCAATATAGCCCACCAGTGCAGCCCCAATAGTTCCCACCAGTGCCACCTCATCAGTGCAGCCAAAATTACCAGTTTGCAAAATTTTATAACTATGAAAAAAATATATTTTTTCATTTTTTATATTCTGTCTTTGTTAAGCAAAAAAAAAAACAAACAAAAAAAACCCAGTGGTGATTAAATCTCATTAAAAAAAAGCCCCCTCTTTGTATGGGAAAAAAATTATGAAAATTTAATTTGGGTACAGTGTTGCATGACCGCACAATTGTCATTCAAAATTTGACAGCGCTGAAAGCTGAAAATTGGCCTGGGCAGGAAGGAGGTAAAAGTGCCCAGTAGGCAAGTCTACGGTGCAAAATTGTATCGTGTGTACAGAAGTCCATCGGACTTTAGTCCAAAGTACAAAGACGAATGCTCAGAACCAATGTTAAAATCAACCAACAATAGCAGAAGTTGACCAAAGGGTGGCGGTAAAGAGCAGAAAACCGTGATTTTGGGAAAGTTTGCTGAAAAAGTCCTGCCGTGTGTATGCATAGCAAGTTCACGGCCAACACCCTTCAGACAAAAATCCAGGGAAAAGTTTGTTTGAAGTCCGATCGTGTGTATGAGGCTTTACAGGGGTGCTTACAACGATCAGCTTTTATTTTACTAAAATCTTTATCGCAAAAGGGGGACATTTTTTTTGCTGCAACGGCTTATAAAAAGTGTTAGCTGGAGTTTGGCTTCAATTTGTTAGTGTATATGATCATATCTGCTAGTACATCCAACACCCCACCCCACCCCAACTGACAATTCTGCTGTTCAAATTTGCCCCTGTGTCCCTTCAACCAGAGTGGGGGCACTCATACAGGAGGTGTGCTACTGGCCAGATCACAAGGTAAAAAGAGAGGGGGGGGGGGGGGGGGGGGGGGGGAACGAAGGATAGGTAAGCTGCAATATATTACATATTTGGTCTTGGGTTTAATAATGCTGTTTTTATATATATATACACACACACACACACACACACACACACACACACACACACACACACACACACACACACACACACACACACACACACACACACACACACACACACACACACACACACACACACACCAGCAGGGAGAAATCATGCCTCCTCCTGATTGGCAGAGCTGCGTAAATCTCAAGACTGGATGGAAATAAAGAAAAATCCTTTGGCAGGTAAAGTAGCTACCTTATACAGATTTCATTGGTACTTTAGCCGTTTGCCTAGACTGATGCTTTAAAAGAAAGAAGCACTCCAGTTTCTTTTTAAACCTGCAGCTAGCAATAAATTATTAATATTTGTTAAATTGTTTTAATTAATAATAATTACAGATCCAGATGGAAATCTTCAGACTAAATGGTTAGAAAACTACAGGTTACATAACATGATTCTGAAAGAAGAACATTTGTGAAGGTCTATTGAAGATTCAGATAACAGAGGCGTGTGGCCCATTGGAGACTCACCTCCAAGAGGAGACACACAGACAATAGATGGCATTTGAGATTTAAAAGTCAAGAGTGCTTGGCAGAAGAAACAGAATTAGAAAGGAGCAGTGGCCTCTAGGTGCTTCCTCGCCTCTGAAGAATGTAGCATACAGCAGCCTGTTCTTAGCACTCTTATTATCCAGAGCCTATTATTTAGACTAATTATTTCTTCCCCTCTCTTATACAAGGAAATAATGACCTGCACAGCCGGCCTCCATCCGAGGAGATGTACACACAGCGGTCTGTTAAGTTGGTGGAAATGGAAACAAACTCATTGATGTAGCCTGCTCGTCTCATCAGCCGAAATGTGTTCACCAGCTTCTGGTGGTCCCGAATGACTCCAAGAATGTTTCCTGAACGACAGCAAGAAAACACCAAATGGAAAATTAACACACATAGGAGAGAGACTGTAATAAGCAAAGGCAGAGTTTGAAATAGGAAAACAAAAAAACTACACCACCACACACACACTTAAGTTACTCATCCCCCTTCCCCCCCCCCCCCCATCATATCAACAAACCTATACCATTAGGCATTTGCTTTGAGGAAAGGGGCATAGCGGAGAGAAGGGGCGTGGGGTAGAGAAGGGGGATGAGAAGGGGCGTGGGGTAGAGAAGGGGGATGAGAAGGGGCGTGGGGTAGAGAAGGGGGATGAGAAGGGGCGTGGGGTAGAGAAGGGGGATGAGAAGGGGCGTGGGGTAGAGAAGGGGGATGAGAAGGGGCGTGGGGTAGAGAAGGGGGTTGAGAAGGGGCGTGGGGTAGAGAAGGGGGATGAGAAGGGGCGTGGGGTAGAGAAGGGGGATGAGAAGGGGCGTGGGGTAGAGAAGGGGGTAGAGAAGGGGCGTGGGGTAGAGAAGGGGGATGAGAAGGGGCGTGGGGTAGAGAAGGGGGATGAGAAGGGGCGTGGGGTAGAGAAGGGGGATGAGAAGGGGCGTGGGGTAGAGAAGGGGGATGAGAAGGGGCGTGGGGTAGAGAAGGGGGATGAGAAGGGGCGTGGGGTAGAGAAGGGGGTAGAGAAGGGGCGTGGGGTAGAGAAGGGGGTAGAGAAGGGGCGTGGGGTAGAGAAGGGGGTAGAGAAGGGGCGTGGGGTAGAGAAGGGGGGAGAGAAGGGGCGTGGGGTAGAGAAGGGGCGTGGGGTAGAGAAGGGGGTAGAGAAGGGGCGTGGGGTAGAGAAGGGGGTAGAGAAGGGGCGTGGGGTAGAGAAGGGGGTAGAGAAGGGGCGTGGGGTAGAGAAGGGGGTAGAGAAGGGGCGTGGGGTAGAGAAGGGGGTAGAGAAGGGGCGTGGGGTAGAGAAGGGGGGAGAGAAGGGGCGTGGGGTAGAGAAGGGGGTAGAGAAGGGGAGTGGGGTAGAGAAGGGGGTAGAGAAGGGGCGTGGGGTAGAGAAGGGGGTAGAGAAGGGGGTAGAGAAGGGGCGTGGGGTAGAGAAGGGGGTAGAGAAGGGGCGTGGGGTAGAGAAGGGGGTAGAGAAGGGGCGTGGGGTAGAGAAGGGGGTAGAGAAGGGGCGTGGGGTAGAGAAGGGGCGTGGGGTAGAGAAGGGGGTAGAGAAGGGGCGTGGGGTAGAGAAGGGGCGTGGGGTAGAGAAGGGGGTAGAGAAGGGGCGTGGGGTAGAGAAGGGGCGTGGGGTAGAGAAGGGGCGTGGGGTAGAGAAGGGGCGTGGGGTAGAGAGAAGGGGCGTGGGGTAGAGAGAAGGGGCGTGGGGTAGAGAGAAGGGGCGTGGGGTAGAGAGAAGGGGCGTGCGTGGGGTAGAGAGAAGGGGCGTGCGTGGGGTAGAGAGAAGGGGCGTGCGTGGGGTAGAGAGAAGGGGCGTGCGTGGGGTAGAGAGAAGGGGCGTGCGTGGGGTAGAGAGAAGGGGCGTGCGCGGGGTAGAGAGAAGGGGCGTGCGCGGGGTAGAGAGAAGGGGCGTGCGCGGGGTAGAGAGAAGGGGCGTGCGCGGGGTAGAGAGAAGGGGCGTGCGCGGGGTAGAGAGAAGGGGCGTGCGCGGGGTAGAGAGAAGGGGCGTGCGCGGGGTAGAGAGAAGGGGCGTGGGGGAGAGAGAAGGGGCGTGGGGGAGAGAGAAGGGGCGTGGGGGAGAGAGAAGGGGCGTGGGGGAGAGAGAAGGGGCGTGGGGGAGAGAGAAGGGGCGTGGGGGAGAGGGAAGGGGCATAGGGGAGAGAGAAGGGGGGGGAGAAGGAGCGTAGCGGGGAGAAGGAGCGTAGCGGGGAGAAGGAGCGTAGCGGGGAGAAGGAGCGTAGCGGGGAGAAGGAGAGAAAGAGCAAGAGAAAGAAAGAAAGGAAAGAAAGAAAAACATTTCCTACAGTAGATTTACACAAGGTCTTCTAAAGTACTAGTAATACAAAATATTAATTAAGACCTCAAGCTGGGCCGTTTCATTTTAGGCTCTGAACATTTATAACACCTTCTGATAATGAAGGATTTAAATTCATAAAGAAAATAATTACTTGCATGTTCCCTGTTATAATTTGCTTTCACAAATCATGTTAATCAGCCTCCTACCCTACTCCTCATCTGCAGTGATCTCTCTACACTAATGAGGAACTGGCTGGGGTTGTGCAGTGTGTGTCACTCACTCTCTCTACAGGGGGTAACACACACTCTGAATACGCTGGAATTTATTAGTTTATCCATCTATTGAAAAAAATATTGAACTGCATGTTCCATCTACAAGAAAGGTTAAGTCAAATTTGCATTACTTGTAATTTTTAGCTTTACACCTTTCTCTTATTTACACAAAATTCCACTTATTTTTTCATTACTGGGAAAATGAGTTTTGCAATATTGGGGTTCCACAGGGGACCGTTCTCTCTTTCTTTTTACTGTCTACACCACAGATTTCAGCAACCAAAGTCTTGCCATCTTCAGAAGTTTTCTGATGACTCTGTGGTAGTGAGCTTTATCAGGGATGGGGAAACGACTGAGTATAGGATTGTGGTGGAGAACTCTGTCACATGGTGTGAGGATAATCATCTGTATCTAAATGAAACAAAGACAAAGGTGATGGTTGTGGACTTGAGAAGGACAAAGGCACCAGTGACTCCAATCTCAATCTGAGGAGTGGATATGGATGTAGTAGAGAGTTACAAGTATCTGGGGGTGCACATATATAATAAGCTGGACTAGAGCAAGAACACTGAGGTGCTCTATTCTATAGGAAGAGCCAGAGCCCCCTCTTTTGAGGAGACGGAGGTCATTTAACGACGCTTAGGATGTTTTAGGCGTCTGTGGTGGCCAGTGCTCTCCTGTATGCAGTGCCATGCTGGGGAAGCAGGCTTAGAATGGCTGACACCAACAGACTCAAACTGATTGGCAAGGCCAGTGATGTTGCTGGACTGGAGCTGGAGTCCAACAACAGTTGAAGAGAAGAATGTTGTTCAAGTTACATTCAATCTTGGACAACTCCTCCCACAATACGGTGGTCATTCTGCGGAGTACCATCAGTGACAAATTGTTGCAACCACGATGCACTAGACCGATATAGGAAATTGTTTTTGCCTGTGACCATCAAGTTATACAATTCTTCCCTGTGAGGGCTGAATGTGAAGATCAAAATATGGTTTATGATCAGGATTTTTTTATGTAGTTTCTATAAGTATGTTGGTATTATATTATTTGGGGTAATGCTAGATAAAGTTGTCAAAAGTAGTGCAGGAACTACTTTTGGGAATTGGTGTGGCGCAGCAAAGTTGGACGTTGCACCAATTTAGACGGTGCCATTGCCTGCAATTTCCTTCAGCTCAACCAGGCCAAAAACGGAGGTGCTGCAGTCTGGCAACATTCCGGGAGAGGTTTGGGTGTTATCATGGCCTGACAAAGGTGGGGGGTTCCCTAAATCTGCATCTACGGTGAGGACGCTGGGTGTCCACATTGATGAGGGCCTAACCCTGGGACCACACGTGGACCAGGTGGTCAAAACTTGCCACTTTAAAATGCGGCTGCGGTAGCTCAACGCGATTGGCACAGCGCTGACATGCCATTCACCTCTGCAGCTAGGGGTTCGGATCCCGGTCTCGGCTACATGTGTATTGAGTTTGGTGGTCTCAGCCCGGCTCCCGGTGGGTGTGCTATGCGAGGTAAGCCTGCGCTTAGTACGCCCACCCCCCTCCCACAAAAAAACACCACACTTACACGCACTCGAAATTGGGTTAACATGCACGCACTTTGACCACGCGGTCTCTAAAAAGAGAGGTGAGGGACTAACGGGGCTGGTTGAGCGGGCAAATCCTCTCACTCCCTTATAGGGAGTCCCTCTGCCCCGTTGGGCTTCAAAGCGGAGCAGGTAGGGCGGGCTGTGTGGGAGGACCCCCTCACACACCCGCCATTGCCACCCGGGGCATGGAGAAAGGTGGCAGATTGCCTCTGGGGGAGGGCTGCCTACTCCCAACTCCTGCAGTCCAGCTCCTCTCTCGAGTACATGCACAAAACACACTTAAAAAAAAAAAATAATAATAATAATGTGGCTGCTTCAACGCTTTCTGCCCCATCTGACTGATCAGGCCAGGATCGCTGTGGAGCGCGCTCTCATCCTTCCGCATCTGGACTACTGTAACAGGCTGCTGGCTGGTTTACCTCATTACCAGATCAAACGTCTACAGAAAGACAGAATCAAGCGGTAAGGTTAGCCCTCAATCTGAGAGGCCACTGCCCGAACTCTGGGCACCAGGCAGCCCTTCATTGGCTGCCTGTGGGGCAGTGGATCAGATTCAAGGTTTTAATCTCAGTTTTTAAGGCTTTCAATAAATTAGGTCCTACTTACCTCCAGGCGAAATTGACAAGACATCTCACTGGCCGTTCACCTGGAGGTCCCACAGTTTAGATTAAAAAAGTGGGGGGCAGAGCATTCTCGAGGTTGAGACCTAAAGAGTGGAACCTCCTGCCGTTGGCTCTCAGGCAGACCTCAAACCTGCTCCAGTTCCGAAAGTGACTGAAAACCCTTCTGTGGACTGAGGCTGGGTAGATGGCTGTGCAAAATAGGGGGTGGAAACGGACGGGGTGACAGGGGTTCTTTTTGATTTATGCTATTGCTTTTTAATGTTTTTCTGTTTTAACGGCTTTGCTTTCTGTGATTTTATTGTTGTTATTGTAAGTATGGCGAATGGCACCTGGTCCTGTTGCCGGGTAGCATTTTGATACTTATGTGATTTAACAATAATCTCCTATTCTGTATGCGATTCGACATGTCAAATGTGAACGGGGGCTTAAAAAAGACACTACCATTGATTTTCGAAAACTGTAGAGTACAAAATATGGTGCAGCTGTTCATGGCAAGTAGTATTATTATTATTATTATATATGATTTATATAGCGCCAGCAGTTTACGCAGTGCTTTACAATATATTGGGGGGGGACAGCAAAATTACAGTACATTTCAATAGAGAAGGTACAGGTGGGAACTGCTTGTAGAGCTTACATTCTAAAGGGAGGTGGTGGTGGTACAAAAGGTAATCGCTGCAGAGAATGTTTTGATGGGGGTGGCTTGGGGAACAGTTGTTAGGCGAGTGTGGGATAGGCTTCCCTGAATAAATGAGTTTTCAAGGATCTCCTAAAAGGTGGACAGGGTAGAGGCTGATCGGACATTCCCGGGCAGGGAGTTCCAGAGGATGGGATAGGCTCTGGAGAAGTCCTGAAGGTGAGCATGGGAGGAGGTAACAAGGAAGCTAGAGAGCAGGAGGTCCTGGGAGGAGCATATGGGACGATTTGGACGATATCTGCAGATGAGGTTGGTGATATAGATGGGGGTGATGTTGTGAATGGCCTTGTAACTAGATCAGCTTCTAACTTCAGCTTGTTCAATAGTATTAATTCAATCAACAAAAATATTTTAGTCAACGAAATTAACACTGCTGTTGGGGGGGGGGGGGGGGGGGGGCGATATTCATCACTGTTGGGTTTACAGCATAGGCAGTGAAAGGGAATCTCAATGTAACACAAAGTAACTAAACCAAATGCTGACAGGGATTTTAACTATTCCCTAATTATCCAAAAAAATAAAAATTTAACTGTAGACATACTATATAAAAAAAAGTCAGGAATGGACTGGGGCAAGAAAAGGCAATCCCACTAGAGAAAGGAGCTTAAAGTGGGATATCCATTTAGGGCTCGTTCACACCATCTGCAGAGAAAAGCACAGTTATCTGCAAGACACACAGAAAACAAATGTTTCCTATGTGTCTGTTCACACCAAAATGCAGGTGTGATGTCTGGTGCAGAGCCGTGTGTGATTATACCGCATGTCTGCAATTTTCCACACCTAAACTGAAAGAAACGGACAGCACCGCTCAGCACTCCATGTGAGACAGGCAGAGCAGTCCGTGTTTCCCGACCACATGGCCATAGCAAATAGGGGGCAGCATGAAGGCTTGCATGGTGGCTCAGAGGGGGATCGGTGTGGTGGGGGAAGAGAGGGGGGGTGAGGCAATTTGATTATCTGTGTGCGTCTCCCTGCAGCCGCCGCTTCTCTCCCTCCCCTGGTTTTCAGTGGCTGCAGGTAGACTCACAGATGATCAGATTTTCGAATTCCCTGCCCCCCCCCTCTTCCCCCACCACACCGATACCCATCTGGTCCGCCATGCGAATCTTTATGCTGCCCAGCACCCATTTGTCCCCCCGCCACGCCACCAGCACTTCCGGCTTCCCCCCTTGTCCCTCCCGCTGGCAGCTTCTGCGGACAAACAGGGACTTTTTATTCTGCAGATCAGGGAAAGGGGCCGGTAACTGACATTTACTGACCCCTTCCTTTTCAAAATAAACACAGTAAGTGATCAGTACTGATCACTCACTGTTCATCACTGAAGCATAGTAAACATTTACTATGCTTCAATTTATGAACAGGAGCCTCTGTATAGATAGAGCCTCTGTATAGATAGAGCCTCTGTATAGATAGAGCCTCTGTATAGATAGAGCCTCTGTATAGATAGAGCCTCTGTATAGATAGAGCCTCTGTATAGATAGAGCCTCTGTATAGATAGAGCCTCTGTATAGATAGAGCCTCTGTATAGATCAGACCTGGGCAAACTACGGCCCGCGGGCCGTATACGGCCCGGCGGACCTTTTAATCCGGCCCCCCCCCGCCGCCGAAATCGCCGCCGCGGCGGGGAACATTACAGACAGCGTTCGTTTGAACAGCTGTTTTCCCCGCCGCGCATAGACACTCCCCCTTGGACGGATCTGTCCAATCGCGAGCAAGGGGGAGTCATATAGACACTCCCCCTTGCTCGCGATTGGACAGATCCGTCCAAGGGGGAGTGTCTGTGACTCCCCCTTGCTCGTGATTGGACAGATAAATTGTCGCCACTGTGCCCATCACACGCAGCCACTGTGCAATCAATTGTTGCCACTGTGCAATCAATTGTTGCCACTGTTCCCAAACACAGCCACTGTGCCAATCACACGCAGCCACTGTGCCAATCACACGCAGCCACTGTGCCAATCACACGCAGCCACTGTGCCAATCAAACGCAGCCACTGTGCCAATCAAACGCAGCCACTGTGCCAATCAAACGCAGCCACTGTGCAATCAATTGTTGCCACTGTTCCCAAACACAGCCACTGTGCCAATCACACGCAGCCACTGTGCCCATCACACACAGCCACTGTGCCCATCAAACGCAGCCACTGTGCCCATCAAACGCAGCCACTGTGCCCATCAAACGCAGCCACTGTGCCCATCAAACGCAGCCACTGTGCCCATCAAACGCAGCCACTGTGCCCATCAAACGCAGCCACTGTGCCCATCAAACGCAGCCACTGTGCCATCACATGCAGCCACTGTGCCATCACATGCAGCCACTGTGCCATCACACGCAGTCACTGTGCCATCAATTGTTGCCACTGTGCCCATCAAACGCAACCACTGTGCCATCACACGCAGCCACTGTTTAATGAATTGTTATTGATTAAACAGTGGCTGCCTGTCCCCAGCCTCTGTCCCCCTCCTGTGTCATGTCCCCAGCCTCTGTCCCCCTCCTGTGTCATGTCCCCAGCCTCTGTCCCCCTCCTGTGTCATGTCCCCAGCCTCTGTCCCCCTCCTGTGCCATGTCCCCAGCCTCTGTCCCCCTCCTGTGCCATGTCTATAACAAGTACTCGTACCAGTTTTCCAACAATGATATTTACTGCTTTTTATAAAGAAATACAATTGATTTTATGCAGTATTGAGTTTAGCCTTTTAGCCCTCCAAAATATTTTTAGTTTCTCATGTGGCCCCATCGAAAAAATAATTGCCCACCCCTGGTATAGATAGAGCCTCCGTATAGATAGAGCCTCCGTATAGATAGAGCCTCCGTATAGATAGAGCCTCCGTATAGATAGAGCCTCCGTATAGATAGAGCCTCCTGCTCATTAATTAGGCAGTGCAGTTGAGGCTAAAAAGAAAGATTGAGGAATGTTCTCAGTCCCCTTTTCTATCACAAGAGTGAGATATCAGGGGTTTAGACCCCTAATATTTCACAAACACAGAAAATAATGGTTTTCTACTGTCATGTTCATATCAAAATGCAGGTGTGATGTCCCGTGCAGAGCGGTGCGGGATTTTGTAGCATGTCTGCATATTTCCTCACAACTCTGCATGACCACGTGTGACAGGAAGTGGGAGAGAAGGCAGAGCGGTGCCGAGTGTCTATGATGCCGCCTACATTCCATCACATCCAATGCCGGCTGTGATAATGCTGCCACTCGGGTATGTCTGCTGCAAGGTGGAATGTGGCCAGTCACTGATGGTGGGAGACAGAATAGTGGCACAGATGAGGAGGAAAGAAAGGCAGCATCAGAATGGCTGCAAAAATGAGGTGGCAAGAATGTAGGGCGTTGATGAGATAGAATATGGGCACGGACGAGAGAATCTGGACACAAGATGTGATATCAGTCTGTGAATTACTCAGACCTGCATGAAAACTAATGCGACTCTCGCCTCTGCAAGTGAAAATCGGCATGTTTTTCCCATCAGTTTTTATGCACGTGTGGTGTGAACGAGACCCTAAAAGTGAAAACATGTTTTAAAACCTAAAGCAACTCAATACTCCAGCTTGGTACACAGGTTTGTAGAAACCTGGAAAGGATTGCACCCACAATCAGATCGTGGGTGCCATGCAGGACAGGCGGGCAGTTTCACACTGACAGGAAGACTCAATGCACCACTCAAGTGCTTAAAAGGGGTTGTAAAGGTAAACGTTTTTTCACCTTAATGCATTCTATGCATTAAGGTGAAAACATCTGTGGATTAGCGGCTCCTCGAGCCCCCGATGACTTATCCGACCCATCGAAAGTCCTGCGTCGTGAACATGCAGGCTCATTCATTGGTTGACTGAAAGCAGCGCAGCCATTGGCTCACCGCCAGCTCACCGCCGCCAGCTGCATCACTGGAGCGTGCCCGCAAGAACTAACCACCATGCAAGCTCGCTCACATGAAGGTGGTTAGTTCTTGCGGGGAGGAGCCAAGACAGCCACCTAGGGACCCCAGAAGACCAGGTTTGGGGCCACTCTGTGCAAAACGAGCTGCACAGTGGAGACAAGTATAACATGTTTGTTATTTTTTTTTTTTTAAACATTTTTATCTTTAGTGTTTCTTTAAAAGCATCCTGGTAGTTCATTGAGAGCTACAGGCCAACAGCCGCAAAGGCTGTCGGTACTTGTAGTTCATCAATTCACAGGGATCTCTACACAAGGCTGTGCTATTTATTTATTTTATATTCATTTTTTATTGCGATTTTAGAATAGAAAAACAATACAATGTGCTATATATCAAAACAGGCTTTGCTATTTTCAAATAGCGACAGCAGGTATGGGGAGAAGATCCCTGGCCTGCTGTCAAAGGGGGTGCGGGGGATCGGGAACATGCATCATGTTCCATCCTAAAAACAGGTGGAGCATGTAACAAGTTCCCGAAGGTCATCTTATCCTTTAAACTTACTGCAGATGAGGTAGATATTTAGCATAGATAAGTGTACTTCATGTGAAAATTCTTATTTAAAAGCTTAACAACTACTGCAAATTACCATTGAGAAAGACAATAAAGACATTGGGGTAAGCCAATTCTTCGCCACACAACAGATTAACATCTTCTACGCCAAGATTTCCAGCCAACTTTATGATAGGCCCATCTTCCATATCAGTAGTGATATGTGTCATTAGCGCAAGGTTTTTCACTAGACCACAAGCCTGAAGAATGTAAAGAAAGTCATTTTATTAGTTTATAGGTGACATTAAGCTTCACCATTGCAAACATTTTCCCTCTAAAAATGCATGCACGCTGCCATGGCTATACTAGTAAAGCCTAGTACACACGATCAGATTTTTGGACGACCGTTCGTCCGTTTTTTGTTGCATGCTAGTCTCATGTCGAAAGTGAAGAGGTTATTAACCATACAAAAATTCTCATACGACAGAATACAACTTCAGAAGTGACGTAATGTGTTGAATAGTTTTGTATTCTTTCGTTTCTAAGCATACGTAGTCTTGCTCTTGCGATTTTTTTTCGGACGAAAACCGTACTAATTTAATTAAAATCAGACATGGTGTTCACATCCGACAAAAATGTTAGAGTCTGGACATGCAGCTTTTGTCGTACGACAAATCGGAAAGCACCGTACTAACGATCAGAAAATCAGCAGATCGTTCTTCGGACAAAATTTTACTTCCGACTTTTGTATCGTGTGTACGGGCCTTACGTTGGAGAAACTTCAGTCGCTCATCAATTTTTAAACATTTCTGCTACACTTACGTGTCATGCATCGCGGTCATGGATTCAGATACTCACCTGCCCAGCATATCCAGCGTTGACTTGTGATCCATTTATCAGGTGCCCGGCATCCGCAATCGTCATCAGATGCCGATTGCCTTTTCTGGGTCCAGTGCGGATTTAAATTGTGGAGGGTAGTGGCAGTGCACTTCAGTTTAAAGCAGTATTAAACTCAAAAGCAAATATTATATTGTTTGCCAATTCTTGGATGTGGTGGCTGCATCTTTTTTTAGAACAAGCTGATGTAGCAGAGGGTTGAGACAAACCATTTGCAGCTGACAGGAGTGCTTACAAGGGTCAACTAGTATTTATGTAAAACCTTCATCCCAAAAAGGAAAAAACCTGTTTGGTGTAACCGTTTATAAATGGTTAGCTGAAGTTTGGCTAAAAGTTATTTAGTGTATTTAAATCAGCTAGTGCATCTAAGACACCCCTCCCCACCCCCAGACTGAATGCTGCTGTCCAAAAGCATCTTTGGGTTCCTTTAACCACTTAAGGACCGGACCAATATGCTGCTACATGACCCAAGGGGTTTTTACAATTCGGCACTGCGTCGCTTTAACAGACAATTGCGCGGTCGTGCGACGTGGCTCCCAAACAAAATTGGCGTCCTTTTTTCCCCACAAATAGAGCTTTCTTTTGGTGGTATTTGATCACCTTTGCGGTTTTTATTTTTTGCGCTATAAACAAAAATAGAATTTTGAAAAAAAATGCAATATTTTTTTACTTTTTGCTATAATAAATATCCCCCAAAAACATATAAAAAATTATTTTTTTCCTCAGTTTAGGCCGATACGTATTCTTCTACCTATGTTTGTTAAAAAAAAAAAAAAAAAAAAAAATCGCAATAAGCGTTTATCTGTTGGTTTGCGCAAAATGTATAGCGTTTACAAAATAGGGGATAGTTTTATTGCATTTTTATAAAAAAAAATTTTTACTACTAATGGCGGCGATCAGCGATTTTTTTTGTGACTGCGACATTATGGCGGACACTTCGGACAATTTTGACACATTTTTGGGACCATTGTCATTTTCACAGCAAAAAATGCTTTATTGTGAAAATGACAGTTGCAGTTTGGGAGTTAACCACAGGGGGCGCTGTAGGATTTAGTGTTCACTTAGTGTGTGTTTACAACTGTAGGGGGGTGTGGCTGTAGGAATGACGTCATCGATCGAGTCTCCCTATATAAGGGATCACTCGATCGATGCAGCCTCATAGTGAAGCATGGGGAAGCCGTGTTTACATACGGCTCTCCCCGTTCTTCAGCTCCGGGGAGCGATCGCGACGGAGCGGCTATAAACAAATAGCCGTGCCGTCGTCCCGGATCGCTCCCTGAGGGAACCTGACCACCGCATGTAGCGGGGGGGGGGTCCCGATCGGACCCCCGACCCACGTCTAGGCAGGGACGTACAGGTACGCCAATGTGCCTGTACGTGCCATTCTGCCGACGTATATGTACATGCGGCAGTCGGGAAGTGGTTAAACAGAATGTAGTAAACAAAAAAAATAAAAAATGTATAGTTCACGGGTGCTCTGGCCCACAGTGTGAATGAGCAGTTTGTTTGGGTGTCTAGAGCCACCTGTTACTCTATGGCAGTGTTTCTCAATTCCAGTCCTCAGGCCCCCCCAACAGGTCAGGTTTTCAGGATTTCCATTATTTTGCACAGGTGATTTGATCAGTTTCACTGCCTTAGTAATCACCACAGCCTTTTCATCTGAGGGAAATCCTGAAAACCTGACCTGTTGGGGGGGCCTGAGGACTGGAATTGAGAAACACTGCTCTATGGGGACGCATCAGCTGTACGAACACAGACGCAGGTGCTAATCTGACATGTGCAGGCGAGTGGCCCCAAATACACACACACCAGCCAAATTAGGAATTGTTAAAACTCCTGTCAAGTCTTTTTGAAGTCCGTGAAAGGAAAAAAAAAAAAAAAGGGAACGTTCTGCTTTCCTCTACAACTTTTGGCACATTACATTTTTTTGGGGGTAGAGTGGGTACCTAGTTTTGATATGTAGGCGATCCGAGTGAAATTTGCCCGCCCCCCATTCTCTGCCCGCAGCCTCTTGGGACATGTCGCAGGTTCCAGAAGGCTGCAGGGCCATTCACAAAGCGCAGTGGCTTCCCACACTAAAGATGCCAGTGCCAGGAACCCAAAGACCGGTGAAGAATCGGCCCGGGCGTGGACAGCGCTGGATCCTTCGACAGGTAAATGAACCTTTGATAAAAGTTTTTCGTTTTTTGTTTCTAGGGTGAAGATCCTCTAAGCTTTGGTGAGATAGAGAAATATAAATAAAATAATACTAGTAGTAAAAAACTCACCTCTCCCTCAGGAGTATCAGATGGACATAACATCCCCCACTGAGATGGCTGCAGGGATCGCGGGCCGCTGACTTTTCTCGTTTTCTCAAACTGGGAAGAGATTCTAGTCATCATCCCCAGAGCTGAAATAAAAGACAACCGAGACAACACTTGCGTCACACCTTGACGGTCCATTTTAAATCTTTTCAGTGACCAATTCCCCTGCAAACAAGAAAAAAAACACATTAACTCCTTTAAAGGGGAAACAATAATGCTTTTGTTCAGTTTTCTAATAAAGGTTAATAAAGTTTCAAAAAAGAGAAAAGGTATTAGGCATAAGCTTCAGGAACCAGGTGCTCTCATCGTACATGTGGGAAGTAGTTAACAGACGAACGGTTAACTCAACCGTGCTAAAGCCAAAAGACGCCTACAGCGCGGTCATCTAGTGCTGGGAAGGCGTATATGGATGCCCATATGGCGGTCTTTGGGTCCCTGGGGCATCCGTCCATCACGCTCTGTGATCGATGTGTCCCTCAAACACAGATAGTCAAAGATGATAGTAAAGGCCAATCACAGTGGCCCTTTACCATATGATTAGCTGTGCAGACTTGGACAGGAGAGCTGGTTAAAGTGGTGGTTCACCCACACTAACAACATTTGAGCATTAAATTCGGCATAGTAGCGCGAGCTACAGTATGCCTGTATTGATTTTTTTAGCCCGGTACTCACTGTGCAATCCTCTATAGAAGATTCGGACTCCCCGCGGGGAATGGGCGTTCCTATCAAGAGGGAGGATGATTGACGGCCGGCTATGGCACGTCACGCTCCCCGAAGATAGCCGGAACAGGTCTCCGCTCTTCACGGCGCTATACGGCGCCTGCACACAGACTATGCGTAGGCGCCGTGAAGCGCCAAGTCCTATTTCGGCTATTTCCGGAGAAGTGTGACGTGCCTTAGCCGGCCGTCAATCATCCTCCCTCTTGATAGGAACGCCCATTCCCCGCGGGGAGTCCGAATCTTCTATAGAGGATTGCACAGTGAGTACGGGGCGAAAAAAATCAATACAGGCATACTGTAGCTCGCGCTACTATGCCTAATTTAATGCTATAAAAAAAAAAAAAAAATGTTTCATTAGGGTGAACCACCGCTTTAATGGCAATTCTGACAGGGGACATTTACACTGATAATCAGGGCACTGACTCTCAGGGTCACCCATCAAGGTTGCCCATCAGCGCAGCCTTGTCAGAGCACATCACTTAAAGAAATAAAAAATTTCTCGGTTTACTGACCACATTGGGTGAAAACAAAAAAAAACAGCTTGTTGGTAGCCTGTGTAAATTTATTATTTCTAGCAAGAGAACGTGACACTTTTCCCCTTCAATTCTCGGATTTTACAAACACAGCAAAATGAGAACTTAACATAAAGCAAAGAAGAAAAAAAAAACATAAAGCAAAGAAGAAAAAAAAAAAAAAAAAAAAACACATACCACAATTCAGGATATCCACTCTACTGGACTACTTTAAATGAAAAATAAATAAATAAAAAACTGTACTGGTAAACACAGCCCTTACCGTAGATATGGCATTCACCATGCCATTGGTGATTTGGTCTTGTCGCATGTGTTTCACAACATCAAACTGGGCTGCTCGTTGTTTCGGAATCACTTGATCTGCAATCTTTTTCATCTCAGAGTTAAATTTTTTGAACAAGTCTTCAAACAGGAGGGAAAGCAGCTAAAACAAAAATGATTATGCTTAGTAGGACCCACATTAAACTAAACCAGATACAGATGTCCAAACAGGTATATTAAAAGCCATGTTATACATTCCTTAAAAATCCATGAAATCTCCACAATGAGCTGCATCAGGCAGGGTTAAATGAGATTTTTAGTGGGAATGCCCTACAAGCTAGCAGCAGTAAAAAGGCAGAGTGGTGGGTCTATGGGAGACAGAGCTTGGAGGTGGCTCCTCTAATAATGTAACGATCACTAGGATTTCAAAGACAAGCGTTACAAATATATGAACAGGTTGACAGGCCATATACACCGAGTGTGTATCAAAGTATTTCCATTTTTATTTGATGCCGCCTTCATCGCAACAAATCTCCATTATGTTTCATGGCTTCTATTGATCAACATATTTTAAACAGAAATGGAACATCTTTTTAATAGAACAGGTTTATAATACAGAAGTTTAAGTGAACATCAAGGTACGACAATGGTCAAGAAATCCACAACCATAAAAAAGAAATAAAGTAGAACTATAAAATTAAATTTTCAGCTGCTCGGTCCCCAGTGGGATAAGCTACATGTAGTACTTGGTACCATCTTGCTAGGTGCTTACTAACCCTAGCTGTGAGGTCAGACTGGGTGCCCCTTCTTAATCATATGACAACATAGCTAGCAAGGAGGAGGTCGCTTTATAACACCTGCTTGTCTTGGCTTCGAGCACACCAGAGGGAAAGAGGGCATGTTAAGACACCCATCCCTCTACATTCCACTTGCTGCAGCTGTTCTCAAGAAAAAAAGTGTTCAGATCCGAGATAAGCAGCCACTGTAAAGTGAAAGTCTTCGTCTCAACTATGTTGTCAGATGGCTGCAGGGGAGGGGAACTTGGGCTCTGTACACACGGGCAAATGTCAGGAGATATTCGGGCCGTGTGCATGTCAGCCGGTCCGACACAAGCCGGCTGTTTGGGTGGCTTCTGTCCTGCATGCTGGAAAAGCAGCGGTCGACCAGCTCCTGATCAGCACCCTGTTCTGGTGGGGGTGTCCCCATGTCAGAAGACAACAGCTCAGCCGGGGGGATCGCTATACGAACGTTGGATTGTTACTACAGCGGGTCCGACCGGAGCGGTCAGTTTTTTTTTTTTTGTTTCGTTCAACCCAAACTATTAGTGTCTACCAGGCTTTAGCCCCTCTGCTGGACACACACCTTGAAGATGGTCTTTGGGAATACAGATAAAACTGAAAATACACTGGGATTTCTCTCGTTCAGCCCTTGGGATTCTCCCATCTGTGAAAAACAGCGTGGATGGAGCAATCTCCCCTGCTGCCTACTGTACCGACAGCCTTGCAGGGGATATTGTTCCATGGCTAGGGGCCTGGATACCCCATGGACTTAAAGGAGGTGCACTGCCCTAAGGCTGCATTCACACCTAAGCGACAAAACGCCCGACGCGGGACGCTTCTGCCGCTAGAGGGGAGAATTCCCATTGCTGTCTATGGAGATGGTTCACATCTCATAGACGCGCAACGCCTGTCACCTGAAAAAAAGTCCCGGACCCTTTTTTTCACGCGACAGGCGCGTTTTCCCATAGACAGCAATGGGAATACTTTTAGGAAAAAAAAAAAAAAAATTGAAACATTTGTACTCGCGGCAAATCTGCCGCTACACGCGAACGCGGCTGTCGCTTAGGTGTGAATGCAGCCTAAATGTGGCCATATTTAGTTAAAACAGCCGTTAACTTTTATAGGCATATTTGTAAACATTAAAGCGTTACTAAAAGGCAATTTTTTATTAAAATAACAAACAAGTTATACTTACCTGCTTAAAGCGGGGTTTCACCTGTGATTTTTTTTTTTAAAGTCAGCAGCTACAAACACTGTAGCTGCTGACTTTTAATAAGGACACTTACCTGTCCTAGGCACCACCATGGCTCAAATGTCAGCCAGTTCATCAAAAACTGGCTGGAATTCATGGTGTATAGCCAGCTTTAGGGACATTTTATCCCTTTCAAGGGTGAGTGCATCTTAACATTATTTTAAAGTTAAAGTGATTGTAAAGTCTCCATTTAAAAAATAAATAAAAAATTAACAAACATGTTATACTCATCTGCCCTGTGCATTTGGTTTGCACAGAGCAGCCCAGATCCTCCTCTTCTTGGGTCCCTCTTCGCTGTTCCTGGACCCTTCCTCCTGAGTGCCCCCATATACCAGCCAGTACAGGGGGAGGTAGTCACCTCCGTCATCCCCGGGTGGGGGCGAGGAGGCCCGGGCCCCGCGGTCCACGGTCCGGCCTCTGAGAACCCAGGGCACGCTCTAACAGCGTACTGAAGAACATACTGTACAGGGTAGGTCGGCCAGCGCTCAAATCGGTGGCCCGAACCCCCCACCCCCGCAAACGGCGGGCACGGAGGCCACGCGGGGGGGGGGGAGAAACAGGCCGGCGGGGGGGTTCCGGGTCAAGCTGTATCGTCCCAGGCAGAAGGGGACATGGTGTCATGCAACCCATGGGTCAGACCAGCATGAGGATTTCTGGGGTACCGGTACAGGGGAAGGCCGCTGGCATAACAGGGGGGGGGGGACGGACACTGAAGTCTGCGAGTTGCGGCCTACTCACGTTGTTCTCCGCCCGAGGGCGCACGGTGTCTCCTTCGCCCACCCCAGGTCTGTACATCGAGGGGCCCGATCTTCCAGGAGTGCGAGGCAGGATTTGCAACCAATCGGGGACAGGAATCCGATCTGTTTCCAGGAACAGAATAAGGGCCGGGAGGTCCGCCGGCGTCTGGACGGTGAATACCGCTCCATCCTTCCTGAAGGTCACTGCCAGCAGGTAACCCCACCTGTAGGTGAATCCGCGTGGTTTTGCTAGGTCTAGAACGGGCTTCAGTACCTTGACCGCCGATCCATCCAGAAGGACCTCACCCTGATCCCATGCTCCCCGGATGATGCGCTCTTTCTGTGCGTATCGAAGCAGCCTGCATACAACGTCTCGGGGTTTGTCTGGGTCAGCCGACTTCGGACCTAGTGCGCGGTGTGCACGGTCTACCTCCAGGACTTCCTACGGGTCTCCCAGCACGTCACGGAACAGCTGCAGCAGCGTGTCATTCAGGGCATCGGTGTCCACCGATTCCGGTATCACCCGGAGCCGCAAGTTGTTGCGGCGGCTCCGGTCCTCAACCGCCTCGAGGTGTAGTTGGAGTGTGACCGCCGCATCCCTGTGGTGGTCCCTGTCACGCTCTAAGCCTGCCAACGATCCTTCACCCGTGGACACCCTGTCCGTCAGCGTGGACACCTCCGCCCGTACTTCCTGAAAGTCCCGTCGGTGAGTCTCCTCGAGTTTGAGTATCTCCTGTTCCGCCGACATACCTCCCGGAGCCGCGGCTGAGGTTGACATGGTTGGCTGCGTCTCCGGTGTCCTCGGCGTGGCGGGGTTTGCCGTCATATCATCCAGGTAGAAGGTCCAGATGGCTTGGTCCGGGTCCTCTATAGCAGTGGTCATCAACCCTGCCCTACTGGGCCCACTAACAGGCCAGGTTTGCAAGATAACTGAAATACACAGGTGATCTAATTTGCTGCTCAGTGATTGCAGTATTCTAGACTGAATCTCCCCATGGTAATACATAAAACCTGGCCTGTTAGTGGGCCCTGTAGGGCAGGGTTGATGACCACTGCTCTATAGGGCCGCCATGAGGGTTGCCACCTGGCGCCGCCACTCTTGCTCCGGGTGAGATCGGCGTCTGGAGGTTGAAATAACGGTGTAAATCGCCTGTTTTAGCACCAGAACGGGTGAGTCGGGTTGGTACTCTGTTCTTGCTTTTTTGGCAGATTGCATGCCTGTATTTTCAGTTCTTTGGCCGGTAAAGGGGAGGACAAGGCCGGGAGCTCCAAAGTTCTGCTTCCTCACTCAGCCATGTCCAGGCCACGCCCCAGGCTTTTTATTTTGGTCTGTAATCTGCATGGAGTTCAGTTTAAAGAATTACATCTTTCCAGCGCAGCATGGGTTAATCAAGCACCTTAATAGACTTTATAGTTTACAAGACAGCAATAACAGAAGAGGGAGGGGGGACAAAAAAAATTTAAGAATTTAAATCCCTGCAACAGTTTCACCAATTAGCTTAATGTCAGAGAATTCTAATTAGGTGCCCTGAGATTGCTATTTAGCGCTAAAGCTTTTTAGAGTGCCAAATTCTCCTTTTCACACAAACCAATTGCAAAATTAAAGACATTAGGCCGCCTTAATTACATTATCACAACAGCTGGGATTAGGCAATCTATGAAGTCAAGGCAGGATTCTTTTGTCACAAGGTAGAAATCCCTCGCCGCGCAGGGTGCTGGATTTCGGGGCCTGCGTCGTATCTCCTCCACACAAAGCGAGCTGTATTAGGCAGAAAAAAATATGGCGAAACAAAAGAGACGGAGAGTAATGCTTTGCGAATAATGAACGGGCGAGGAAGAGGGAGACGGTAGGGTGAAAAGATTAAGTCTCCAATCGGCGGGTTTTGCTAACACTTCGGCTGCTGGCTTGAGGCCTACACCAATCCTCTGGTGACAAAGACTAAATCGCTGCCGAAAGAAAATAAATAAATAATAATAATCATATTGCTTGGCTGCATATTCACATCTGCTATCTAAAGCTGGAACCCATTTCATCCTTGTTGCTCCCATGAGGTGTGAAATTAGCAGCAAAACCACATTATTTTGTTTTCGGCCCTTTCTTTTCCTGCACAATAGCGTCTTATGTTCGCATTGTTGCCTGGGCTGTGTTTTCCACAGATCTGATCCCATTGTGAAAAATGTAAGTCTTTTGTTTTGTGTCGACTTCTTTTTGGAAAGAAAAAAAAGATGCATTTTACTGCCAGTGACCATTTCAGCAGCATGTTGATGAAAAAAAAAAAAAAGTCAACTTGGACTTAAGTCTAACATAGTAAGTTGAAAAGAAAAAATATGTTTTCCTACCAGGGCCCCTCACATTACAGTATGGAGCTTCATCTCCCTGGTCTCATAACTGAAATAAATATTGGGCGGTCCAACCCTGTTATTTGGTGCCTTATGTTTTTCTTGTTTTCTGTAATGAAATAATTGAATAAAAAAAAAAAATTATACGATAAAAAAATATATGGGTGATACCTTCTCTTTAACCACTTTACTACCGCCCGCCGTCAGTTGACAGCAGGACGATAATGCTCTAGTTCTGGGAGGACGTCATATGACGTTCTCACCTTGCCGAACCACTAGGGGGAGTGCGCACAACCGCCACGTTACTGGGAACCCAAAGCACGTGCCCCGCGGCCGCAATGTCCGCCAGGCACCCATGATTGCCTAATAACTGGGCAGGACCGTGGATCTCTGTGTGAACACAGAGATCCACATCCTGTCAGGGAGAGGAGACCGAATGGTGTGTCTCTTGTACATAGGGACACAGATTGGTCACCTCCCCCAGTCAGTCCCCTCCCCCTACAGCAAGAATCACTCTCTAGGGTACACATTTAGCCCCATGATCGCCCCCTAGTGGTTAACCCCTTCCCTACCAGTCACATTTACACAGTAATCAGTGCATATTTATACCACCGTTTGCTGTATAAATGTGAATGGTCCCAAAATAGTGTTAAAAGTGTCCGATATGTCCACCGCAATATCGCAGTCAGGATAAAAAAAAAAATCACTGATCGCCGCCATTACTAGTAAAAAAAGAAAAAAAATGATATATAATTTTTTTATAAATGTGGGTAAAGTGTTGCATGACCACGCAATTGTCATTCAAAGTGTGACAGCGCTGAAAGCTGAATAATGGCTTGGGCAGGAAGGGGGTGAAAGTGCCCTGTATTGAGGTGGTTAAAAAATAAATAGTTTAGACGCATCCTGTGCTAAAATAGGAGTCTGGTTCTAAATTGAATGTGCCTGCAGGGGCCCATTTTAGGCATCTTCAAATCGCTCATGCCTACAGGTATCAGTTCTTAGGCCAACCAGTTGAATTGGCATACTCGGAGCCCGAATCCACCCTTCGGGTGAAAGACTTGGAGAAACCCATGTCTCAGGTTCACGGGTCCGCTGGTTGCTGTCGGCCCTGAGTTGGCCCCCCTCCACAGGAAATGGGGGGGGACATACCAGAGCTGGACGAGGACTGGAGGGAGATTTGGGACTTTCCCATCTCCCCTCTGATCTCAGCTAGGGACAAACTGGTCCAATACAAAATTGTGCATAGAGCTCACTACAGGCCTCACAAGCTGCACCAGATGTCACCGGCACATTGTCCGGCGTGCTGACATTGCTCCTACCAACCGGGTGACTTTTTCCAATTTTTTGGGGTTTGCCCAGCAATCGAACATTATTGGAAAAGTACTCCAGGCGATTGCTAAAGGTCACCAAGACTCATGTTCCTTATGATCCTAAATATTGTTTGCTGGGGCTGGTGGAACAACAGTCAATGCTCAGAGCCAGGAAAATACTCATATCCCTGCTATTGTACTATGCTTGTAAAACCATTACGATGAACTGGAAACAATCGTCTCCCCCCCTCTGTCAGATTCTTGAAAAGCCTATTGAATGCCAGTTTACCCCTGTAAAAAGCCACCTACTCTGGCAGGGGTTGTCCACAAAAATTTAAAAGGGTATGGACCTGTTGGCTAGATGACAATTCCACTGCAACTGATGCAGTAACCAATTCCTAGATTAACACTATATCTCTAGTCTTAGTATATTGACCCAACTATTCTCATGTTGCATTATCCTGTTGGTACCAATTTGAGCATAGATTCTACTGAACCTCTCCCCACATTGGGGTTATAGTATAAGTTAGTTTGTTTGTTTATGTTTTGCCCTATGTTGCCGCATCAGAAGAACTGCCCCTGCGTGGGCAAAGGTTGGACCCCTGCGTGGGCTAATTTTGTATGCCAATGAAAAAATGTAATAAAGATTTTGCAAAAAAATAAAATATGAGTCTGCTTGAACAGAATCTGCTAGGAGTGGCTTCACATTTCCCCGGTGAAGTACTTCTGTGTTTTGGGCAAAACCCTGGGTTAGCTGCACTTTCCTTCTTTGGACTTCTATGATATCCTGCAGCATGCAGGCGTTTTAGTGCCAAAAAAAACAAAAAACACACACACACAGCTTAGCTGCGCTTTAGCAACAGCACAGTGGTGCAGTTTGAATAGGTTCTAAAGCCCAGGCTTACCAAACAAATGAGCAAACAGAAAGATGCCTCACGGCTCCAGGATATCAACACCTCTGTAGCCATATTATTGGTAAACTTAGTATCATTATGGTATAGTACCGCTCCTCTTCCAAGTTGAACGACACCCATCGTCATTCAACTCACTCCTGTGAGCCCAGCTCATTAAGGATCCACCCCATGCCCTAGGCTCACAGGAACATGCTGCAGATCAGCACCATGTCATTACATGTAACACTCTTTGCAGCATTTAGTGTCTGCCAACTATCAGAGGAAGATCTGAAACGCTGACACCTCGAAAAAGCAAGCAAGTGAATACATTTTTTCTTTTTGTAAATTGTGATGGTTGCTAGGCTAGGTCTAAAGAACCAAACTGTGATCAATATAATCTAAAAAATATAAAAAAAGGCCAATCAGCCTTTTTTATGAACACCTTGGAACAAAGTATATGCTTGAGGTCAAAGGGCCTTTAAATGACCTACTCCTAAGTCGTAAATTCAAGAGGTCCCTTGTGTTTAAATATCTACAGTCCCATAAGCCCCATATCCTGTTCCTACAGGAAACTCACTTATCTGGTAGCAAAATTCTAGTGCCGAGGTGGTTGTGGGTCGACTTGCCTTCTATACCATTTATTCTAATTATGCCAGAGTGGTGGCCGTTCTACTTAACTGCAAGGTGGAACAAGTTATTACCGATCCTGGGGGGAGAGGTGTTATTTTACTCCTGGAAATTTGTTAATGTACCTCCTCTATCTGTTTCCTTTATTTTGTATGTGATCTATAAGAAACTGCCTTCTTATGAATTTTGAAAAACGTTTATAAGATCCTAGATACCGCCCTAGATACCTCTAATCCTCAGAGAACTTCTGACCCCAAATTGTTTCATTGGGCGACTTCCCATGCTCTTACTGAGGTATGGCATTGGAAACATCCCCAGGACAAAAAAAAACAAAAACAAACTTTACCTACCTGTCTACGACCTACCACACTGGTCTGAGGCTTAATCTCGCTTTTTGCATGGCTCCCCTTTTATCAAAGTTCTCTGCGGCCTCACACTTGCTGGCTGGTGTCTCCTCTGGAGATCATCCTCAGTTTAGGGGGGTATACATGGTGGTTGCTGGAGGTTGGATGGGTCCTCGCTGGCTTTGGGATCGTAGGGTGGAGGAGGCGATGGAGGGCAAATTATCTCTGTATTGGGAACTCAATGAAACCTCTGCCTCCCTGCCAATGGTTTGGGACTCTTTCAAAGCAACAACAAGGGATGAATATATTTCTGTGATTAAAACAGCAAAGACTGTCCGGCTGGAAGAGTATGTGGTGGAAGCCGAAGCTTGATTTGCAATGGATTCCTTTCCGTTCGACCTCCTATATGTCCCAATCCCAGGCTAGACGGGAATTATCCTTGCATTATACCTCTCTCACTACTTTATCGCTACAGGTCTTATAGGGCAAATTGTTTGACATGGGGGATAAGAATTGCAAACTTTTGGCCAACCTGGTGGCGGCACCTAGATATCCCTCCCTTAGATACGATTTGGGGTGGTGTCAACATTTTAAGGGAATTTTGCTCTATCAGCAGCTGTATATTAGGTCTTCAGTTCCCTCTGAGGAGTTATCCAGGGCATTGAGATCTTTAATATTACCTTCCCTGTCAGAGTTTGATGTAGCCCTGCTGGACTCTGAAATTGCCATTACTAAAATAGAGGATGCTATTAACTTTTTTCCGGACCGAAAAGACTCCTGGTCATGATGGCCTTCCTGGGGAATGGTACTGGCTATATGCCGCAGAGATAGTGTCTATATTGCAAAAAGACTACCTTACCCGATTTGAAGAGATGTCCTACCCGCTTCAATGTATCAAGCACATATTGTTCTAATACCGAAGTCTGGTAAAGTAGTTACGCATTGCGTCTCCTATACATCCATCTCATTACTAAATTACAACCTTAAAATACTCACAAAGAACTTTGAAAGCCCACGTTTCCGTCATTCCTAAAGAAGGAAAAGACCCATCCTCTTTTGGCAATTACAGACTTATTTCACTTTTGAACATTGATCTCAAGCGCTGTTCACCAAGATACAAGCCACACATCTTGCGCATCATTAGCAACAAATAGTCCACCTAGATCAAGTGGGAATAGTTCCAGCTAGAGAAGCCAGAGATGACACCGTTAAAGTTCTTAACCTACTCCATGTAGCAAATGCAACACACACTGTATGTATGTAGGAACAGATGCCGAGAAGGGGTTTCTATCGAGTGTACTGGAAATGCCATATTGGCCTGGGAGACAATATGATGCACTGGATTACCAAGATGTACTCCACTCCGACTGCTCAAGTCAAGGCTAAATGGAGTTCACACAACCCCCCCCCCCCCCCCCTTTTTTTCTAATGTGACCAGACAGTAAATAGGAAGCCATTGGGGAGTTGAGGTTCCACCCCTCCTTCTCCAGGCTTTAAAATCGAATTTTAAGTTCAGATGTATGGATTTGGCTCTGAAATATTTGAGGATATACATTCCCCCCCAGACTATACTGCACTTTTGAACTTAATTGTCACCCCCCCCAGTCTTGACCAAAACTCATACTTTACTAGAGACTTGGCATAAGGGCTTGCACTCGTGGTTTGGTAGGTGCAATCTCCTTAAAATGTGCATCTTACCAAAATAAAATTTTCAAGTCCTACCAATAGGGATACCTCCCCCATCATTTTAAACCAGTTCACTCTCTGTGCACCCAAATACATTTTAAGGAATAAACACCCTAGTCTCCCCTGCCGCCAACTCTCGTTGCCCAAACAATACGTAGGCCTAGCAATTCCTGATGTCTTAAAATACTATCAGGCAACCCATCTAGGTAGACTTGTTCACTGGCACGGTCATTATGTTGTCAAGCTTTGGGCGCACAGTGAGCAAGTTTAATCTGACATACCACTGAAATGTGCCCCGTGGTGTCAAAAAAAAAACTACCGCATGCCTTGAAATGACATCCTTTGCTAGGGCCTATACTTCGTATAAGCTCACATCTCTTTACACAGGCCTACTCCCTATATTCGGAAACCTACAATTTCTTCCGGGCCTCCATGGCCAGGTGTTTCGGTGCTATACCAAGCTGGTCACTATCGGGCATCACGCTTCTTAGCAACTAATCCTTGGCTTTCCATTGAAGCTTTAAGAGAAGACTCAGGCTCTTTACAATTAACCTTTTGGAAAGCCCTCCAAATACATCATTATTTACATTCTCTACCTAACCCACAGGGGTTTTGGTCGCAACATGACTAATTTTGAGGAATACTATTCAGATGAAGGAACTCTGCCACAGGTTCTCTCTAAAACCTATAAATCACCCCTACCGAACAGATATGCTTAAAGAAATAGGAAACAGACCTAAATTGCACTTTTACGACAAAAAAACTTTTTCTCTGAAATCATCCATATGTACAAAGATTCAGGAAACCAACTTTAAATTTTAATGAGGTGGTACCATACTCCTTATATGTTACACAAGTTCTATCCCAATATCACCGATTGTTTTTGGAGCTACCAGGAGGAAAGAGGAACGCTGCTACATATCTTTTGGTCTTGCTCTGAGCTTTAATATTACTGAAAGGAGATCTGGGAAATTAAAACAAAATTTAACAGATTATGAGATCCCTGATGATCCAACTTATTTCTTATTGCACGTTTCAGCCATTCCGTAAAAAAAAAAAAAAAAAAAAAAATAGTGGGTCACCTGTAGACTGCTGCCAAATCTTGTATCCCTCTGTACTTGAAAAACACGCAACCACAAATTATTAATTGCCAGATCCATAAATGTGAAGGAAATCAATAAGATGGAAGACTTAAAACTTTCAGCGCAAGATATGAAAAATATTCCTAGATCTGGAAACTATGTTTGCCCTTTCTGAGGAGGGGAAAGCACCTTTGGGTCCATAACTTCGTCCAACACAAACAACATTTCCTAAATGCCCACAGTGTAACGAACCATCGTACCACCTTAAACTTCCCCTATTCCCTCCCCATACAGCCCCCCTTTTTTTTCCTCTTTCCTCCTCTGGTTTTATCTTCTTAACCCTTTGCTTCGATATAAAATGTAAAAGGGAATGGGCGGCTCCGTATCTCTATGTCAGTGATGGCGAACCTTGGCACCCCAGATGTTTTGGAACTACATTTCCCATGATGCTCAAATACACTGCAGAGTGCAAGAGCATCATGGGAAATGTAGTTCCTAAACATCTGGGGTGCCGAGGTTCGCCATCACTGCTCTATGTGGTCTATTTTTTAGGCTATATGCAGAAAATTTAAAACCGTGCTCAAATTATCCTTTATAATGACTTGACGTTTATGTAAATTTCAACATTTGTTTACGGATAAGACATATTATATGCTTTGCAATTGGATATACTGATGTCTACATATTATAGATGTAATGTTCTTGATCTGCCTTTTACTGGTTTAAAAAAAAAAAATTGAAAATAAAAATAATACTCACCAAGGTTCTGGCCACCAAGTTAATGAAGGTCCTGCCCTCAATTGTTAATTCTGATCAAATGGGCTTTATGCCAGGGAAGTCCACGATATAAATTTGCATGCAGTGTTTTCACATATTCAGTTGCCTTCTGAAGAGTCTTGTACTAGGGTGTTGGTGGGGCTAGATCTTGAGAAGATCTTTGACTCAATTGATTGGTTTTATATGGCATGATAGGTGATAGGTGATAGTGATGCAGTGGAAATTTGCCACTGCCTCTGCCTTAATTTTTTGAAGTCTCCAACTCGGTGGTGCCTTTTCAAAAAGTTACGCACCAATCTAGTGGTTGCCCCAAAAAGTTTAACAAGATTTGGGACATTTGGATTGACTCCGCTTATAAAATTGCAAGTTAATTGGTCTCCAGGACCTCTGTGATAGGATTTGGTTATTGATAAGTAGCGAATTTATCTGTTACTTCTTATCACTTGGAGTCCCCCATACATAATATTATCTAATGTGATAGGACATATCTGTCCCTTTGATTACTCTTTCATGAACCTGGGCAACTATCAGCAAGGTTGTAGTGCTCTATGAGTGGTATTTATTTTTTTAGGTTTGTTTGGGTTGTGCAGTGCCTTGTTACACCTTGAGCCGGGGTATGCCCCATAGGTTCGGTTTTGTATTTATTTATTTTTACGCATAAAACACTAAAAAAAAAAAAAAAAAAAAAAAAAAAGGACCCACCTGTCCTGCAAGCTCCAATCTCTTGTTTCCGTAATAATCTCGATCATCCACTTTATGTTCCCCTTGGGCCAAAATCACTCTGCGGACCATCACTGCCGTGTAGATGCATTTTGATCGAAAATGGAACTCTTTCACCTAAATAAAGTATAGAATAAAATGAATCCAGATCACCCAGCACAATTGATTTTTTTTACATCATGCTGCCACAATAGCGTTTTAAAATGACGAAAGTTTAGATGTACACCAATAACAGTACACAGTCATATGCGATAATTTAATTACAGTAGATCAGTGTAATATGTTCATACTGTTCTATCTTCTGAAATGGACAATACAATTAATATGTACTGTGTCAACTGAATCAATACAATCTTGCGATATGCATTATATTGACCACTTCAGCAAGTTTAACCCCCTTCATGACCAGGCCATTTTTTAGCTATGCGACACTGACATTTGCGGATCTTTTTCACACAGCTTTCTTTTGGTGGTATTTGATAACCACTGTTTTTTTTTTTATTGTATAAAAGGAAAAAAGACCAACGATTTTGAAAAAATATATATATATTTACTTATTGCTATAAAACATATCCAATAAAAAAAAATCAAATATCTTTTGGCCAAAATGTATTCTGCAACAGGTCTTTGGTAAAAAAAATCCCAATAAGTGTATATTGATTGTAGACACCTATAACTTTCACGCAAACTAAACTATGGGATATATACTGGAATTTATATTTGCTTGGTGGTGATCAGCGACTTATAGCGGGACAGCAGGCAATTTGACACTGACACTTTGTTGGAACTAACATCACTACAGTGATCAGTGCTGATAATATGCACCATCACTGTACTATGTATATATGTGTGTACGACTGTGTCCCAATTGTGTCGAGATCCTACGGGGTAAAATGACCGCACCAGCCAGGAAGACACTGGCTGCAAAAAAGCGCCTGGAGGCGGTTCAGTTGGCATGTGTAGCACTGTACAAGTGACTAATTCATTCATCTAGGGCAATCAAGAGGTTAAATATGTCCCTAACAAACGTTTGTGTGTACTGTGCGCAGATTTTACTGAGAATCTAGTGGTTTTCAATCCCTGCAACAATCGCCATTTTATTTCCTAGGGTCTCTGCTAAAAAATATATATACACACACACACACACACACACACACACACACACACAGTACAGACCAAAAGTTTGGACACACCTTCTCATTCAAAGAGTTTTCTTTATTTTCATGACTATGAAAATTGTAGATTCACACTGAAGGCATCAAAACTATGAATTAACACATGTGGAATTAAATAGAACAAAAAAGTGTGAAACAACTGAAAATATATATCATATTCTAGGTTCTTCAAAGTAGCCACCTTTTGCTTTGATTACTGCTTGGCACACTCTTGGCATTCTCTTGATGAGCTTCAAGAGGTAGTCACCTGGCACAGCACCCCATCACTCTCCTTCTTGGTCAAATAGCCCTTACACAGCCTGGAGGTGTGTTTGGGGTCATTGTCCTGTTGAAAAATAAATGATGGTCCAACTAAACGCAAACCGGATGGAATAGCATGCCGCTGCAAGATGCTGTGGTAGCCATGCTGGTTCAGTATGCCTTCAATTTTGAATAAATCCCCAACAGTGTCACCAGCAAAGCACCCCCACACCATCACACCTCCTCCTCCATGCTTCACGGTGGGAACCAGGCATGTAGAGTCCATCCGTTCACCTTTTCTGCATCGCACAAAGACACGGGGGTTGGAACCAAAGATCTCAAGTTTGGACTCATCAGACCAAAAGCACAGATTTCCACTGGTCTAATGTCCATTCCTTGTGTTCTTTAGCCCAAACAAGTCTCTTCTGCTTGTTGCCTTTCTTTAGCAGTGGTTTCCTAGCAGATATTCTACCATGAAGGCCTGATTCACACAGTCTCCTCTTAACAGTTCTAGAGATGTGTCTGCTGCAAAAGGTGGCCACTTTGAAGAACCTAGAATATGAAATATATTTTCAGTTGTTTCACACTTTTTTGTTATGTCTATTTCCACATGTGTTAATTCATAGTTTTGATACCTTCAGTGTGAATCTACAATTTTCATAGTCATGAAAATAAAGAAAACTCTTTGAATGAGGTGTGTCCAAACTTTTGGTGTGTATGTGTGTATGTATATATATATATATATATATATATATATATATATATATATATATATATATATATATATATATATACACACACACATACACACACACACACACACACACACACACACCAAAAGTTTGGACACACCTTCTCATTCAAAGAGTTTTCTTTATTTTCATGACTATGAAAATTGTAGATTCACACTGAAGGTATCAAAACTATGAATTAACACATGTGGAAATAGACATAACAAAAAAGTGTGAAACAACTGAAAATATATTTCATATTCTAGGTTCTTCCACCTTTTGCAGCACACACATCTCTAGAACTGTTAAGAGGAGACTGTGTGAATCAGGCCTTCATGGTAGAATATCTGCTAGGAAACCACTGCTAAAGAAAGGCAACAAGCAGAAGAGACTTGTTTGGGCTAAAGAACACAAGGAATGGACATTAGACCAGTGGAAATCTGTGCTTTGGTCTGATGAGTCCAAACTTGAGATCTTTGGTTCCAACCCCCGTGTCTTTGTGCGACGCAGAAAAGGTGAACGGATGGACTCTACATGCCTGGTTCTCACCGTGAAGCATGGAGGAGGAGGTGTGATGGTGTGGGGGTGCTTTGCTGGTGACACTGTTGGGAATTTATTCAAAATTGAAGGCATACTGAACCAGCATGGCTACCACAGCATCTTGCAGCGGCATGCTATTCCATCCGGTTTGCGTTTAGTTGGACCATCATTTATTTTTCAACAGGACAATGACCCCAAACACTCCTCCAGGCTGTGTAAGGGCTATTTGACCAAGAAGGAGAGTGATGGGGTGCTGCGCCAGGTGACTACCTCTTGAAGCTCATCAAGAGAATGCCAAGAGTGTGCCAAGCAGTAATCAAAGCAAAAGGTGGCTACTTTGAAGAACCTAGAATATGAAATATATTTTCAGTTGTTTCACACTTTTTTGTTATGTATAATTCCACATGTGTTAATTCATAGTTTTGATGCCTTCAGTGTGAATCTACAATTTTCATAGTCATGAAAATAAAGAAAACGCTTTGAATGAGAAGGTGTGTCCAAACTTTTGGTGTGTGTGTATATGTAAATATATATATATATATATATATATATATATATATATATATATATATATATATATATATATATATATATATATATATATACATACATATACATATACACACATATACATATACATATACATACACACACACACACACGTGTCACGTTTGGGGGTTCCAAGTAATTTTCTGGCAAAAAATAAATAAAAAAATACTGATTTTAACTTTGTAAGAAACAAGTGTCAGAAAAAGATTTAGACTTTAAGTGGTAAAACTGCCTGCATTTACACACAGAAGTTTATCCCTTTGATCTAAGAAGAAATAGTTACAATGTTTCTAGTTATATACTAGCAAGGACAATGTTGTTAAAAACTTGGCAGACAGCAGTGAGCAGAGAAATCTCTACACTTGTTACATGAAAGAATCAGGAAACTCCGCAATAGAGATCTGAGGGGGGTTGAATCCAGATCACAATTCTTTTAACGATTAATTGTGCAGCTCTAGTGTATGGTGTCGTGTGGGTGAGCGGTTTGCTGATGTCAACGTTGTGGAGAGTGGCCCATGGTGGCAGTGGGGTTATGGTATGGGCAGGCGTATGCTACGGACAACAAACACAGGTGCATTTTATTGATGATAAATAGGTGCAAAACACAAAAAAATGTTATAAAATTTTGCTCAGTTTATATACATGGATTCTGCACAGCTGGCCCACACTGTAGCAGTAAATGTACAGTGCGTGGTCGGCAAGTGGTTCTAAAGGCATAAGGTTGATCTAGCGATGTGCAAGAAAGCAGCAGCTCTCCCTCCCTCCTCATTGGCTCCTGCTGCTGTCAATCAGAGCCAGTGAGCAAATGAGGAAAGAGCGAGCTCTCTGTGTGTAAAAAGGACAATGTCCTTTACTGCCCCTTCCTACGATCCAAAAGATAACTGAATAAGGCACCTCTGTTGTAAGGAGATATGTTTATTTGCCCGGATTACCCTGAGTAAGCACACATCTCCTAGTACAATTGAAAAAGGTCTGTGGCAGACAATTATTGTTCTCTACAGGTCGGACACTGCCTTCAGTTTTGTACATGAACAAATTATTTAATATCCTTTAAAAAGGAGTCAATTTCATCATGATAAAAACTTTCCTGGCTGGGCGCATGAAGATTACTCAATGCAATAAAAACAAGAGAATTTCTCTCCTATGCCAACCACGGTTGTAGGTAGGTCACTTACAGGGACATGAGTCAGGATAGTAGATGCAAGAAGTTCCCTGGCTTCATCCACTCTGGTCTTTTTGTGCCCTCCTCCGCCCCACATTCTCTGTCTCCTCACCTTATTACCAATGTATTTTAATGCCTGAAACAAAAAAAAACTGTTAATGTAAGCAAACATTCTAGTGCAACCCCATTTAGTCAATAGAGTTTGATGTGTGAAAGGGAAAATTTTACAACACTGTCAACGCAAGTATTCAAATTGTGATAACAGATGTAAACCATAACTGGATGACAGCTTGCTAAATCACAATTTATCTACCAATTGCCATTTTCCCCTCCTTTTAGAAAGGACCATTTTAATCCCTTTATTTTGCATTTCAGTGTTGAGATCTCCTCCAGCGTTATGTTCTGTAATTTTCTGTCAAAATGTATGTGCTCCAGCATTGGCCAACGGTCATAAATGGTGGACCATACCTGTGCAATAAGCATTTGCACAGCTCCTAATAGTCTTTATCAGTGGCTCATGTAACACAGAGGAGCAAGGTAGGTGTTGCTGGAGTCATAACCTACACAAACTTTGGGCTCTCTGTTATAGTGCCCAGCGCTAATGCATGGAGCGAGTCGCATGCTCCTCCTTATCCAACCATATCAGTCTTTTCCTTTAGGTGCTAAACAAAGTTGCAGGGGAGTTAAAGAAATTTAAAAAATGTGTTGAGAGTATTTGGTGGGTGTGTGCATTAGATAGAGAGTGGGTCAGTCTCTCTCACATTATAATAATAAAAAAACACACACATACACACACACACACACACACACACACACACACATTTGTGCTCATAAAAATTATGATTACCAGGGTATGTAAACTTATGAGAACAACAAGTGTGTGTGGATAGAGATAGATATCCATCTCTCTCTACACACACACACACACACACACACACACTATTTTTATATATATGGGATGACGCTCTCGAGGCCGCAGACGAAGGAGAATCTTGTCTTCTGGTTCTGTTGGACCTAAGCGCAGCCTTCGACACAGTAGACCACAAGCTTTTATTGACTCGGCTAGCTGAAGTAGCCAGAGTCGCAGAAGGCGATTTATCTTGGTTCTCCTCTTTTTTGGAAAACAGATCGCAAATAGTGAAGTTGGGACCTTTCACTTCTGAGAAACGCACATTATCGTG